>NW_019942636.1:39085-62725 GCF_002910315.2 Salvelinus sp. IW2-2015
TTTTGTTTTGTCTGCTGATGGCCATTACTGTCAACAATAGCAAAGTAAGTGCACGTTATCTTGTTATCTGTTGTGTCAGCTTTGTTCACGCTGAACGTCTCCTCGGAACAGCAGCAGCAACAAAAACAAAACAAAGATATCACTCCTGAATGTCAAGTGCGAGGGGAGAGTCAAGAGCTGGTAAAAAGGCACAAAACAAATGTGACCACCACCACCCTCCTTCCCTGTTCCCCCTCACCTCTTCCACCTCCACAACCCCACCCTCCAGTGAAGATACAAGGACCTCTTTTATGCTGGAACAAATGTCGTCCCCCTCAGTACAGTTAGCAGCAACAAAGGGAATCAAAGCTGGTGTCCATGAATGGCCGCAAGGTTCTGGCACGGTGCGCAGGGGACTGGAGCGTGGCGCTCGCACCCACCAGCAACAGATGGGCGAGCGGAGAAGGTGCCACAGGCACCAGACTGAGCAGAGGGAAGACCCMCATTATCATAGGGATGGACAGAGAAGGGAGAGGGCTGGGGTGACAAAGGTTAAGAGAGGAGAGTGGCCAAACAGATTTTGGAATATGAGTAACGAAATCACCCAGAAAGCGGTGAAAAGAGAGCTTGGGCCGGTGTGGAGGAGCAGATGCTTGGCAGGCTCTGTGGCGGTAATGAGAGACACGCTCTGGCCACACGTTAGTCACATCACAAAACAACATCAACCAAACTCTGAATTGGTTCAATTAGTTGGAAGTAAGCACCCTGTAACAATGGAATGGTATGCATGCTGCCATGCTCAGATGGTTTATTTGGACTTCATTAGGCTGGAGCATGGCAATCATAATGATTCAATGATCTGTCTGAGCTATTACAGATAAGGCCCTTCACTCTCCAATGCCATAATACATAATCATCATACTTATACTGAGATCAGGTATACATCATTTCGGTTAAATTTGTTTCACAACCATTGAAGACATTTTTTAAATGTCTTAACATTTAAATCTCCTTTGTATCCACGAAACAGTGTTAACAGCAGAATGGATAGATGTGTGGGTTGAATAAGAGGCAGATTCATTGTCGTGGCTTCAGTGGTGCACTGTGGCAGGTTCACAAGGCTATGGATGCATCCGGTCACACAGAGAAACATTCCTACAGGATCAGGTTAACAGGTGGGTGAGGAGTGATTCCCAGCCCTCCCCGAACCACGAGCTGAGTGGACAGCTAAATCACAATAATCTGTTTCTTTGTTTCAGGCCAACAGAGAGATCTACATAGCATGTTTTTAATCCTGCTATTCTGGCAGCTGTCTCAGTGGATGGAGTGTAAATGAAGTGGAGGTTCTGCCATTTCCTGTGTTTTTARTTTTTATTTAACTAGGCAAGTCAGTTAAGAACAAATCCTTATTTACAATGATGGCCTAGGAACAGTAGGTTAACTGCCTTGTTCAGGGGCAGAACAACAGATTTTTACCTTGTCAGCTCAGGGCTTCGATCCACCAACCTTGCGGTTATTTGCCCAACGCAATAACCACTAGGCTACCGAAAGCCACTTGCTCAAATTCTAATAGTTTGCCTAATTTCAGTTTATGTGACTAAACAAGCAAGTATAGTGTAGAGAATCATTGTACCATTTAAGCCGCTGTGAAATACATTTTCCATAACCAAAAATATTKCATTTTCAGCTGTTTGAAGCTGGTGTACWAAACCGAAAGTAAAAGATGCAAAAACTAAACTTAAGAACGGGAAGCATAGAAATAGGTATAATATGGGCTACACATACATTACTCGCAGAGAAATTACAACTTTTGGGTTAGTTGCATGTGGTGTAGCTACCTAGTCCTCCACTCAATTGGTCCGTTACCACAAAGACCATCTGACCATGAGCCCTGTTTTAATTGCTCTGACAGCCATTTTTTTTGGCGCGCTGTGCCTCTGCGACCAGACTGATGACCATTGTTCACTAATATCTGCCCTGGCCCTCTCATTGTCCTCTGACATATGAGTGGCACATAGCCCACAATCGATTGTGGCATCTGCACACACACACTCACACACACACACTCTCTCTCTCTCTCTTACACACACATACACCCACTAAATGGATATGGACGCGTAGGATGGGCGCGCTCTGCAGGGGATGAGAAAGGACGCACGTCCACCCTATATGATTACAAAAACAAACCTCTGATACCGCGTGTGCATGTGGATGCATGTGTGCATGTGCATGTGTGTGTGAGAGAGTGTGAGAGGTTCCTGATGGGGACATGCCACCCATGAGTCCCGCTACCACAGTCTAGTGATTGCAATCACCGAGCTAGAAGTAATTTGCCGTAACGCAGTCCTGGAAATTGAAATGGCAGTTTTGATTGTCCCAGGGGAAGCGGGAAATCTCCTCGTCTCTTTAATTGTCCTCTGGGTTTCTCTACGGGTGGCTGGGAGGAGTAGTGGACAACCAACTWSCAAGCTGCTCCATTGTTACAGGTTATATAACAGCATCAAATGGTATCTGGTACTCCTCGTCAGAATAATGGCAGACAATAATACTTAGTCACTGAATAAATGTGAGACATTGTCCTGCCTTGGGTTGAGCGTTAGGTTTGATAACCATTTTCAAGGGAACCTACTAGGATAGACTATATAAACAGATCAGTTCTTGAAATAGCTTTTTCATGAAGGAAATCATTTTTTATTAATTGAGTGGCAATAATGAATAAAGAGTCGCACACTCTATATAAATAAACTCCCAGTAATTTATTGGGTAAATCACCAGYGTTTCGGCATCACTGTGCCTTCTTCAGGGTAATGTCATGAATGCTTTGAACCAGGTTATGTAGACAAACAGTGCAGTTAGTGCAACCAATGACAATAGTGAGGTGTGTGTCATAATTATTAGGTTGATTAGAATGTATTGAGTGAAACTGTTAAAAGACTATAGTTTACAGCATATGTAATATGTTAGGCTATTGTTGTTTGTGATGCAGAAACGTGATACTGTGATACTGTGATGCAGAAACGTTGGTGTTTTACCCAATAAGTTACTGGGAGCTTATTTATATAGAGTGCGACTCTCTTTATTTATTTTTATAGCTCACAGTTTATTCGCAATTAGTCAGCACCTCTACACTAAATCATTTTCTCTGGGTGAGCCAGCTCATGCTTTTTATAAATTGAGTGACTAACATAATGTGAAGAAATAGGATGCTATGAAGTAGCCGTTAATTCTAATGTGGTTTGAATGTTCATATCAGGAAGTTTATCTTTGTTGACTTTTATGTAATGCATACAGTATGTACTTCCACATAGCAGCAACACGCCCAGGATTAACCAACCAATGGTTTGTGAATGGGAAGAGTTGCAGGTGTCTACTAATGTAAACTTCCTCCCATAAAAAAAGACCAGTGTTGTTGAAAGTTAATTAAAATTGTTCTTAATGGCCTACTGTATACCGTTATAAAATTAAAGGACTTCCCTTTTTTAGACGTTGGCCACCTGYGCTCTTTTAGGGAACCACCAGCAAGGGAAGTGTCTTTAGCAAACATGGTCCTACGCAGGGCGAGAGGTACAATGGATATACAACAATCAGCACATACCTGATATTAGCACCTATACAGGCAAAGGTCACTTATATATTAGAATTATATGAGTTATTCATATTTCATTGCTACTTCTTCTTTACCGTGGTAAGTTTGTTAACTAAAGTTGAGATAGCAAGAACACTATAAAGTATACAGTAGATGATGTACATGTAAAAGTCTCCTTCCTACCTGTTACCTTATTTTCAACATRCCCATAATTGATTACTACTGTATGATCATGCTAGATTTTCCTAATACTACTTTACTTTTGCATAGTCAATAGGTTTTAGTGTAGTACAGTGCTGTTGCTGAGCTCCATCTGGACATAACATCAGGCCCACCTCCCTCCAGCGGGGCGGGTTTCATTACTCCTTCGGCACACTCTAGCCCTGGGTCGGGCCCTCTGACACCCTGGCCATGCTGGCCCTGCTGGCCATTCTGGATTAGACTCACTAACCCCCTACTGCACTCATTTGTCTGAGTTTAACAGTGTGCTTCAGACAGTTTGAAGTGTCCCTCCGTCCGTCAGGGAGACATGATGCAATATGGCTGGATATTATCTGTACGTTATCCTTATTTGGGTCATATGAAACAATTGGCCTGCTGAATGTAAGCAAGTCCCTTAACCTCTGCATTATCAACCCAGCTATTTCTGTGGCTGCAGCTACAGTGACTCCACAGCCTCCAGGAGTGTTTGCCCGACACAAATTAATCTTAACAGGAACAGGAGTGGCTKCCCATTGAACCTCACTGTGTCTGGTTCAATGACACGTTTTAAGATCAAGGTCATGTGGCCGACCGGCAGCTGACCAGACCAGACCACCCCATCCAGTCAGTGTCTTTGCTCACCTTATCTTCAACCAATTTCCTGTAAAGACACCTCTCCCTACCCTACCCTGGCTTTCCCTACCAGCACCTGCTCTCTGACCTGTTGGAAAACAGGATGTGACCTTGGCTGCAGATACATAGATTTTCAGGTACTAGTATCTGGATTTAATTAGTTTCTACGGACAATATTGTCTAAATGGGCTGTAAGGTGAAGGCAGTGTCCTGTCAGCATGACACTAGTTCCTATCTGTGACTCCTGCTGGCCCTGAGAAAGTCACCTGTACGCTTTGGAAACAGTGGCAGCAGTCCTATCTTGTCACCCACGCAGAGGACTGGGTTGGAGCATTGACATAGTTCGAGTCACTAGCATGTTTTTTGGACCAGACATACGTGATTATTGCCATACCATTAATTGATGTCTGTCAGTGATAGGCAGGTGTAGGCTACATCACATCAGGACTGGGTCAGTCCTTCCTGTCACACCAACCATGCCTATAATGCTGAGGCCTTGGTGTTTTCTGAGAACCCTTGGGTAAGTACCAGCTGACAGAAAGCACTATTTTCTCCAAAACAAGACTTTGCCCATCTGTCAGTCAGGCGCTCGCTTCACCTCCCCAAGGTTAATTTTCAATCTTTCAAAACTGAAAACATCTATAACAATCAGTGGAGGATAACAGTAGGATCTTTGTGAAGTATTTTATGAAGACACCTTTTGGTTATTGGACCAGATCACCTCATCCAAAATGTATGGACCAAACACAGAGAAACACAGAGAGGCATTTTTGGCCCCTTCCCCTGTGAAACGCAGCTAGGGCAATAGCTGGGGCTGTGAGTGGCTGTGAAACCACAGTCGCCGCCGGCCTTTCAATCATTGACCACAGGAATTTCTTGCGGCCACCTCACGGCAGACTCCGCTGCCCTGAGAGCCCGTTCATGCTGTGTCTTTTTCACCTGGCCAGCGAATTCCTGGCTGAACAAACAAGGGCAGAGGTTTGTCGCTCCTTTTGGCCGTGGGAGCTCATTGCTCTTTAATCATCCATYTCTCACTCTCCCTCTTTCTCTCTCTGGCTCCCTCTTGCTCCGTGTCACTCTCCCGTCTTTGTCAATGATTTGTTTTCTGACTTTCTTTTTTCTAGTCCGTGCTCTTTCATACATTCATTCATTTGAATATTGAACAGACAAAATTTGAGTTTATTACTTGAGGTTTATCTATTAATATTCATTCCAGAGATGAATGAAGATAGGCCTATGTTTGTAACGTTTTAGTAATATGATTTATTCAAATATCAAATTGTGATCTAGAAAGTAAAAAAAAAAAATGCATCCCACTGTATATTCTCAGTTTCATTCCCTGGCCACTAATGGGGCGAGGTGTGATTGTTCACCGTCCTGTAGACCTGTGATCAAAGCCTGTGCCTGTGCACTCCTTGCCAGGACGGTAACTGCACAAGTGATCCAGCCTCTGAACCTGAACCTGCTGACTCTGAACCATGCCCCTTGTGAATGTGTTGGATCAGAACCACCACAGGCAGGAGGAGGAGGCAGTTGTTGTGCCCTCACAAGCCAGACGGTCGTTCCCCTTTGATCGACAATGTTGACTGTGGGGTCATGGAAACCCATGGCACTTGAGCCTGTAAGTGCAAGTCTTTGAAACACGTCTACGAYGTGATGTTAATGACCAAGGGACGTCAACAGTGTTTAATGACCAAGGGACGTCACAGTGTTCTCTACGCGTCCATGAGCTTGCATACATTCTTCGAACTCTTCTAACCAAAGTAGGGCAGAGATTTCTCATATCTTAAAGTAAGTAGGACAGGGCATTACCTATTGTATACTGGAATATTCTAATTCACAAAGCAGCGGGCTTGACAGTGCCATGTACCATTGTCCAAATTCCTGGCTTAGTCATAAAGGAACGTGTTAGTGACTCATATGGTCGAATATAACAAAATTAATCACGTTGTTGTAACTTTCTGGTTAAACAGACATTCAAGGCTATGTATTAAGTAAAACCTAAAACCTGCTCAATATTTTTTGCTCAAAGATAAGGTAGTGTTAAAATAGAGTACTGCATAATTGGATTCATATAGGGAAGAGTGGGGTAAGTTGAGCCATCCTTATTTATAGGAAACCATACACAAAATTAATAAGTTKACCAAATATTTAGGAAGAGGTCATAATTTCATGGAGTCTGTAAAGGAATTAACCACATGGAAAAAAGTGGTAAGGAAGTTAGGTCCAGTTTCACCAAGTCAAATGAATTTATTGTGTTAGAGGTTACATGATGCTTGTATTTTTACCAAAGTAGATACTTCTAAGATTGTTCTATACATCAGTTGTCTCTATTAGCTTCAATATGAGGTCCTAAACCTAGCATGAAAGTGCATCCTTGTAGCTGTGTGGGCTAATATAGGCAAAATGTTTGCCTTGGGTTTGCCTTAAGTTGAGCCAATGGCCATGGGGTGAGCCAATGGCAAGTGGCCATGGGGTGAGCCAATGGCAAGCCAATGGCAAGTTGAGCGAATTTAAGTGTTTTCTTCACAGGCGTAATGCAAGGCATTATCGCAGGGATATGGCATAACAACAGGGCCTATCTTAAAAGTGTTTACAAAAGTGCAAAGTGTTTGTTAGGTGTTAAGCCTGTGTTAAAATATGCTTAAAATGATAAAAAATCTAAAAAGAGGTTGTGATTGTGATTGTGTTGAATTGTGTTTTGGAAAAAAGATAGACATGGTTTTAAAAAGGTAGTGGTAATATTTTTTATTCAGTACAGAAATGGCTTAACTTACCCTGTCCCGTGGCTCAACATACCGTGCCAAGAGACTTCTTTTTTTGGACAAGCTATGTTTTCAAAACAGTAATGTTTACATGAACTTATTTCCAGGGATACACAACATCCTGAAATATATAGATATCATTGTTAGAAAGAATACTATATTTCCCTTGACGGACTGACACTGAATGTAAAAAATAATGTCTCAACTTACCCCACTCTAACCTACTGTATAACCATGAATTACATTTCGATATCAAAGTTGAACACTGTATTATGCTGTATCCGTAGCGATCACCTCCCTCTATCCGGAGTGACCACTGGATCTTTCTTTCAGTTTCTGTCTTACAGATTTCCCACAATGATTCCACTGTGGTGTGAGACATGTTGTATCCATGTCCACCTTCCATATCAGAAGTCTGTTATCATTAACTAACCTCTATAAATGCGTTTAAAACTCCCATGCAAGTCACTCAAGCAGGGACAACTGAATTCACATGTGCCACGTAGCTGGAGAGTCATTSATTGACAAATCACAAGCTGCAACTCCTCAGTCGATTCAGTTGGAGTAAAATACCTTAGGAATAGCATATTGAGATACATTCGACAGACAATGACTGCAAAACAATTCCACAATGCACCCAAACAGAACATTTGATCTTTAAAATCACATACATCTAAAACTGGCATTGTTGATTAACATTTTGACTAATGACCACTATAGATCTTATGAGTCATGCATACAGCATTGTTCTGCAGATGAATGCCAAAGGTAGTTGTTCTAGCATGTTATAGGCCAAAGCAGGASAAAGTCCTCTGCTCTGCACAACATACCTTGACGTGGAAATAAAGTATGAATTGAATTGGTTTGCATTGAATTGACTGATATACAACTTCCTATGATATTATCTGTTCAAAGAAAGTCAGTTCTAACTATTCCGGCCTTGACATGTACATTCTACTTTGTTAGGATGTTTATTTGGAGAGAGCAGTAGTGTGACGTGCTGGTTGCATGTTAGTCAGTCAGAGGGCCTCGCATTCTAAAAGTGAAACTTTGGTCCTGTTTTTACTGTGAGCTGAATAGGCTATATTTTGTTAGTTTGGTCGGTGCAGCTGCCCTTAGCTCAGGCTTGATAGCGTAAGGCCTTTCAACCTCCCACGCAGGCAGCGATACCACGGCCCTGCCCTTTGTTCTCCCAGCTCATTTACCTTCTCAAACACCAATGGTCCTGCAGAGACCAGCTGTGCCCTCAACGAAACGTCAAAACTAAGATAGAAGGGGAGAAAAAACGTTTCCTCAATTACCTCCGTCGCCTGGAAACAAATGTAATTAGACAAATTCATAGATAGTGTGTGTCAGCTATCTATGGGGCAAAGTTTAATCCATGTTGTTTTCTCCTTCAAGCTCTCTTATCTTTCATTGAGTATTTGAGGTTAATTGGGATAATTGTAGATTTTTTGAATGGATAGTACCTGTAATTGAAGCTGTTTGAACGTTTTTCCTGAATCTGAGTAAACCAACCACTAGGCGCACCACGTCATTTCAACGTGGATAATTGGGTAATATTTGGTTGAGACGTTGATCAATCAAATTACAACCTATATTCACCCACTGATAAAGACAGCCAAAAGTTTGTTGATTTTCCAATGTGTTATCACTGCGCTTTCAACCATTTAAAAGCACACTAAAGTTCAATTGGGAATACAATCTCAAATATTTTGTTTACACAACAGATCATGTTAACACTGTGCCTTATCTAATAGCAGAACCAAATGACCTGTATTGCAGTTGAGATTACATTAAAAGTTCATGGTGCAAGTGATCAATGCTGTTCGAGTTTCTTCGCAGATTATTACAGCAATTGTGAAGATTTCCACAGACCTGCGGTGACCTATGCACGCTATCTTGAACATGCACCCTTTATATGATTACATAAGAAGAAACGTACAGTTACAGTTACCTCAAAATAAGTCCATGGATGTTACTMATTTTAAAGGCCCAGTGAAGTCAAGAACGTTTATTTTCCTGTGTTTTAAATATATTGCCACACTATGAGGTTGGAATAATACTATGAAATTGTGAAAATTATGATACTGTAATTCCCTTTTAGTCTAAGAGCTGTTTGAAAAGACTGCCTGAAATTTCAGCCTGTTTTGGTGGGATGGAGTTTTGGACTGACTGGTGACATCACCAGGTGATAAAATAGTTAAAAGATTTTAGCATGTACATTTTGGTGGGGCAAACTCTCACAAAATGTTCAGCACTTTTGAAATGTACAGCAACAGAATTCAGAACATGGGCCGTTCTTACAGTATTCTCCCCGTACACCAAGTCAGAACCGTAGGATAAATAAAGTTTGGCATATAAGCAGACAATGAAAGCTCTTACAATATTTGATGATGACGTTTCTCTAAACAGGCTATAGGCTACATGTGCACCATCAAGGTCAGAACAGTAGGCTTAATTATGAGAGGAAAATGGACCAAATGATTTGTGTGAGGCACATGGGCTACTAACAGCTTACKACCCAACATACACTTAGTATTACTTTTTAAGCTACAGTATACATATATCTCTGTCATATTACATAAATTAAGCAGCAGCATACAATAMATTTTTCGATTCACCTTGTTATGCTGTGCTCACTTGAACAGGAAGGCGGCGCGGCGGTCTTTTGTGGGCAAATTTTGTCATCAAAGTCTGGCATTCTCTAGATTTATGGTGATTTCAAGACAACTGGGAACTCTGAAAAAAACAAGGTTGAATCTTCAGGTCGGAGCTCTTGAAAGAGGCCCGAGTTGCCGACTTGGAATTCCAAGTTGGATGAACGTTCAAAACTTTTTTCCCAGTCGGCGCAAAAAAAATCCGATTTTCCAGTTGTCTTGAACTCACTGAAGTATGAGATTTCCCAGTTCCGAGTATCCAGTTCTTTTGAAAGCCGCAGAAGTCATGTTGGATTGACAGTAAGACCAATGTTGAAAGTTTATCCTTTTAAGCTTGGAAAAGAGAACTTTAAACCCAGACTTGGACCACACGTCCACTCAACTGAATAGCTGGCAAGAGATTGCTTCGTAATGCTTGCAGTTAGCCACGGATTCCTTCCAAACCACTCATTGTTGAATTTGCGATTTCCAACTTGTTGTCTAATGTTTATGTCCAATGGCCGATGAGCACCGATACATTTTATCAATCATTTCTCTTCATATGACAAGGATTGAAAAGGATTTGCCAGTAGATTGTCGACTTGATTCATGATGATGACTGCTAGCTTGCTAGCTAAGATTTTGCGTGAGAAATTGCTGTTTGCTAAGAAGCTATTTTTGTTTATTTTTGACCATTTTAATTGAAAGCAATCACAGTAGAAATTATTTAATATTGGAATAAAAACGGCTTCATTGGACCTTTAGGGTTGAATGTTACATTCGTTTGTAAGCCTTAACTTTAGGCTATTTACTGTATTACAAAAGTAATATTGAATTTGTCACACCCTGATCTGTTTCACCCGTCTTGTGCTTGTCTCCACCCTCCTCCAGGTGTTGCCCATATTCCCCATTATCCCCTGTGCATTTATACATGTGTTTTMTGTTTGTCTGTTGCCAGTTCGTCTTCTCTCGTCAAGCCTACCAGCGTGTTTTTCCCGTACTCCTGTTCTCTAAAGTCCCTGTTTTCTAGTTCTTCTGGTTTTGACCACCCTTCCTGCCCTGACCCTGAGCATGCCTGCTTACAGATCTCGACTCGCTCATCTCCTTGACCATCCAGATCGATGGGTGGCTACGGGAACGTAGGAGGGAGAGGAGGTCTGATTACTGTCCCACTTGCTCGCCCAAGGATCCCACCTCATCTCTGAGGAATCACGGAAATCCCCGGCGTCTAGGTTTCCCGAGAGAATCCGAGGTTACCCGAGTTCCCCCAAGAGTCTCCGAGGTCTGCCGACTCGCCTCTGCTGGAGCCGATGCAACTCGGCAGAGCTAGGTTGTCTCCAGCCGAACGTTTACGCATACTTAACCAAGAGTTGTCTGTATTGTGGGACAACCGGTCATTACGTATCTACCTGTACATTAAAAGACCACACTCATCAGTAGGTACGAGTACTCTGGTGGGCCATACAGAGAAATTTCCTCCTCCCTTTACTCATACCCCTCTCCATGCCATCCTGTTGTGGGGCAACCAGTCAAAATCTCTCAGGGTACTCATTGATTCTGGGGCTGATGAGAGTTTCATGGACACTACCATGGTATTAGAGCTGGGCATCCCCACTCAGCCCCTCTCCATTCTCATGGACGTTAGAGCGCTGGCTGGGCGCTTTATAGGCAGAGTCACCCACAATACAACTCCTATCAACCTGCGAGTGTCAGGGAACCACAGTAAGCCTATGCAGTTCATGCTCATCAAGTCTACTCAGGTACCTTTGGTATTGGGGTTTTCTTGGCTCCAGCGACACAATCCCCTCATTGACTAGACTGACGGTGCTATCATGGGCTGGAACCAGTTCTGCCACGCCCATTGCCTGAAGTCGGCCTGAACCCAGCCCCAGCCCCGGGATATCTTCCTGTGGGCTCGGAACAAGCCTCGAACCTCTCCACTGTTTCCGCAGAGTACCAGGACCTCCGGGAGGTTTTTAGCAAGGCCCGGGCCACTTCGCTTCCTCCGCATCGACCCTATGACTGCGTGATCGCACTACACCACCCCCGGGAYGGCTGTATTCACTGTCGGGTCAGGAGACCAAGGCTATGGAAACRTACATCGAGGACTCCCTGGCTGCAGGGTGTATCCGGCCTTCTGCCTCTCCCGCCGGCTCAGGGTTCTTCTTTGTGGAGAAGAGGGACAAAACCCTGTGCCCGTGCATCGACTACCGGGGCCTCAAGCGGGTAGCGGCTACCACTCATCGCCTCGGCTTTCAAGCCGCCCCAGGGGGCCACCATTTTCTCTAAATTGGACCTGCGGAACTCCTACCATCTGGTGTGGATACGGGAAGGTGACGAGTGGAAGACAGCCTTCAACACGGCTAGCGGACACTACAAATACCTAGTGATGCCATTCAGTCTGACCAACGCTTCTGCTGTGTTCCAGGCCCTGGTTAATGATGTTCTCTGTGACATGTTGAACCGGTTCATGTTCAACGACATCCTCGTATTTTCCCGCTTAGCTCAAGAACACATTCTCCACGTCCAACAAGTCCTCCAGCATCTCCAGCTTTTTTGTTAACGCAGAAAAATGCGAATTCCATCATTCCACCATCTCCTTTCTTGGAGAGTGGTGAGAGCGGTGGTGGATTGGCCTCAAACCATGTCCAGAGTGCAGCCTCAACGCTTCCTAGAATTTGACCATTTCTATCACCGTTTTATCCGGGATTACAGCACCCTGGCTTCCCCCCTTTCAGCATTCATCTCTCCCAAGGACCGCTTCACCACAGCTCCCATATTAATCCATCCGGACCCGTCCCGTCAGTTCGTGGTGGAGGTCGACGCTATGGATGTCGAAGTGGGGGCTGTCCTGTCCCAGAGTTTTGCCCTGGACCTTAAGATGCATCCCTGCTCCTTCTTCTCCCATCATCTTAACGCCACGGAGAGGAATTATGATGTGGGTGATCAAGAACTACTCACGGTGAAGATGGCGTTGGAGGAGTGGAGGCACTGATTAGAGGGGGTGGAACATCCATTTATTGTGTGGACAGATCACAAGAACCTGGAGTATCTCCGCAGCACCAAGCATCTTAACTCCAGGCAAGCTCGATGGACCCTGTTTTTCACTCGGTTCAACTTTACCATCTCCTACCGCCCGGGGTCCAAGAATGTTAAGCCGGATGCGCTTTCACATAGCCCTGCTGCTACACCCTTGGACCCCGAGAACATCCTTCCTACCTCGTGTCTGGCGGCTGCACTCATCTGAGGAATGGAGATCCAGGTCCGTGAGGCGCAGCGTTCCCAGACGGACCTCGGGGGGGGGCCCGGCTAACCTGATGTTTGTCCCAGACGCTGCCCACTCCCCGGTCCTATAATGGGCTCATTCCTCCAGGATTGCCCGCCACCTTGGCTCCCGTCAGATCCTGGCCTTTATGCGACAGCGCTTTTGGTGGCCCACCATGGTCCCTGACGTCTCCGCATTCGTCACCGCCTGCACTGTCTGTGCTCAGAATAAGACTCCTCGGCAAGCTCCGGCTGGCCTCCTTCAATCACTTCCTGTCCCTCACCATCCCTGGTCACATATATCCCTGGACTTCACGGGTTTCCTTCTGATAGCAACATCACTATCCTTACGGTGGTGGACAGGTTTTCCAAAGCCGCCCATTTCATTCCCCTCCCCAAGCTACCCTCGTCCAAGGAGACGGCCCAGCTCATGGTGCAGCACATCTTCCGGATTTATGGACTTCCGGTGGACATGGTCTCCGACAGTGGTCCTCAGTTCTCTTCCTGGTTCTGGACAGAGTTCTGCACACTCATTGGGTCGTCGGCCAGCCTGTCCTGCGGGTTTCACCGCCAGTCTAACGGCCAGTTGGAGCGAGCCAATCAGGACCTGGAGACGACTCTTCGTTGCCTCATCTCCGCCAACCCCACCACCTGGAGCCAGCAACTCGTGTCAGTGGAATACGCCTGCAACACCCTCCCCTGCTCAGGCACTGGTCTCTCGCCTATCGAGTGTTCAATGGGTTATCAGTCCCCGCTTTTACTTAAACAAGAGGTCAGTATACCCTCAGCCCAGATGTTCATCCGCCGCTGTCGCCGTACCTGGAAGAGAGCCCAGTCTGCTCTTCTCAAAACCACCTCCAGGTATCGACGACAGGTGGACTGCCACCGGACCCCGTCTCTCCGTTATCGTTGTGGGAGACACCTCACCGTGTATGCCGGATGGCAACAGAAGACGAACAGCAGAGGGGCTAAGAATCTTAGAGATGGGGAAAGGGCTGATAAAACATGGGGAAAGCATACACGGTGAGGTGTCTCCCACAAACTTTCCCCATGTTTTATCAGCCCTTTCCCCATCTCTAAGATTCTTAGCCCCTCTGCTGTTCGTCTTCTGTTGCCATCCGGCATACACGGTGAGGTGTCTCCTGAGTGTTCAACCTCGGGGCAGGGGATTCCAGTACGTGGTTGACTGGGAGGGTTATGGTCCAGAAGAGAGGTGCTGGGTCCTCGTTAGGAACATCCTGGACCCAGCCCTCATTGCTGAATTCCACCGCCGGCACCCGGTCAACCAGGTATCTGCCCAGGTAGGACGCCAGGTGGCTTCCCTGGGGGGGAATTGGATTACTGACCTCTGCCTGCCCTGACCCTGAGCCTGCCTGCCGTTCTGTACCTTACTGACTCTGCCCTGGATTACCGACCTCTGCCTGCTCTTGACCTGTCGTTTGCCTGCTCCCTGTTTTGTAAATAAACATCAGTGATTCGAACTGTCTGCATCTGAGTCTTATCCTGAGTCCTGATAGAATTGTGTTTGGTTGACAGCGAAACCAAATATCAACATTTAAAGGAGACATAACTAGTGCTTGGATATCTCCAATTTGTTCCAATTAGTACCACTTTGTTAACTTGTTAACAAATTAATAGGCTATTTATTGCATTTCAAAAGTGATACTGAATTGTGTTTGGTTGTCAACGCAACCAAATATCAATATTTCAAGGAGTTAATTTGTAGATAAACTGGAATTAAAGCCAGACTAAGTCAGTGGTACAGATTGAACTATCCAAGCAGAGGATACATTTCCATCAAATGTTGATATTTGGTTGTGTTGACAACCAAACCCAATTGAATATCACTAAATATTATTACATTTGAAATCAACCAGAGCTCGAAASCCTGGGCCTATTGTATTGTCTATTTTTTGTTGAATTATGGGTTGAATTTAAACAATAGCTGTTGATGACTTTGCAAAAATGTGATAAAGTACATTTCAATTGCTCTGTTAAACCTTCCCTTTGGAATGACTTCAAGAGCAACAGTGAATCTATTTACTTTTTTAAAGTAAATAGATTCATTCTCAAGATAGCACATTGGTAATAGTCAGTAACAAACATCATAGCTAAGCTGGACAGGGCTTGGTTAAAACTCTGGATGGGAGACAAAAGGGTAGCTGTAGATAGATCAAAACCCCAGCCGATTGTATTTTTCTCTGATAGTGGATGTAACGTTGAAGATCTGACGTTGTTTTAAAGGTACAAATTCAATATATTTTATACAAGATTTGTCTATGTTGAAATGTGGTTACCATGATGACAATCCTGTGTTTGAAGTATCACCCTCAAAAGAACAGTTTATGTTGATTACATTTTTAAAATCCAATGTATTTTCCACGTAGATTCCATGTCACAATACCTTGACAAATTACATTGAAACAACGTTGATTCAACCAGTTTGTGCCCAGTGGGCACCAGTTAGTGTGATTTGAGCTGACAAGTTAAAAATCTGTCGTTCTGTCCCTGAACAAAGCAGTTAACCCACTGTTCCTAGGCCGTCATTGTAAATAAGAATTTGTTCTTAACTGACTTGCCTAGTTAAATAAAGGTTAAATAAATAAAATAAAAATAGTGTGATTTGAGTGGAGGGGTTTTAGGGWGTAGCACAGGAAGTTATTGTTAGTCTGTCTGTTTGTGTGCATATGGTGTGTGAACAAGATAACTAGTGTGTGAGTGAATGCTATGTGTTTTGCACTAATATAGACCTACCAAGACCTTTTGGCTGCAGGTGTTTTGTGTTAATCAGAGAAACTTTGGATAGATATAGGGGAATGGGGACAAAATAGCATGCAGGCTGGGTGGGCTGCTTTCAGAGACAGAGCAGTAGCCCCCTGCTATGGGGTGGGGGAAGTGCTATGAGGCTTGGACAGGGGCCATGGGGTGGGGAGAAGATCAAGGGTAACCCAGGACATATTGGAGRTCAATGCTCAAACACCCAGTCTTGCTTGGCAACCACCCCAGGAATGTTCTCACAGATCGCGCAGGGGAAGTTGGTAGCCCCCAGACAATTGGCCAAGAGTTAATATTGTCCTTCCGGGTCAAAGGTTAAATGCAGGAAGGTCAGGAAGGAGTGCTGGAATGAGCTGGTCTGCTGAGACGGTTCCCCCAGTTGTATAAWGTGAGCTGAAGAACCGGCCATAGAGGGGCCAGAGTGAAGAATAATGTTCCTCAGCCTTTGGAACACCCATTGGGCAACAGCTGGCCATGGTGTCTAGTTACCCCCTCACACTCAACAGGCTAGTGGTATCAGCTATGCACAGACAGATGTTCTTGTCAAAGTCAGCCTCACTTCTGTCAGACGGTTTTATGCATGAGAAGCATACTGACTTCTAGGAACAGCAGACATTGGATAGTGTAGGACAGAACAAGACATTATCATGAAGCTTATCAGTGTGTAACTCAATGTTTGTTCTTCCTCAGGAAGTGTGAAATGTGGTATATTGACATGTGACTATGAATGATAGAAAGTGGTCAAGATAGTGTGTGGAATGTGCTGGACCTCATGGTCTACACAGCATGAAAGGATTTGACACCGTGCTAACTGAACCAGTCATTCATTTGATTKATTTATTCAGCAGTGCACTCATCAAATTCTAATTTCATTCATCTACATATGGTAATTAGATTATGCTTGAGGGAAAAWATCTGATCATGTGTGATAGTGTGTGTTTGATGTGTGGAATGGGACAGATCCCATTTCCTTGTCTCCAGTGGAAAACTTTGACAGCCCATCCCCTTCTACAGGGCTCATGTTACCCTGAGAGGCAGGAATGCATGAATGGCACCATCCCCTTATCTAACTAGCTCCTTCATTCACAAATATTTAGGAGATAAGTCAACTGACCTCCACTGTTCAAACAGGGGCGGATGGAGGAACTTCAGGCAGAGAGAAGAGGTAGAATCAATGTTGACATATTACTCAGAGCCTGTTAAAGTTGCCTGGATTAACAATACAATATCAAGATAAAATGATGTTGCTGTATATGTTCTCTTATAATCTCTTATAATGTTTTTCTATCAAGGGACCAAGAGAAGATATGAGCAGAGAATTGACTGCATCTCTTGTATTTGAACTTATCTTCAATTAAAGAAAATACATATTTTGCACAAGCGTAAAAGATGTTTGCATTTTTTTGTCTATGCAGGTTTGTCCTTCAAATATTAAGACACATTTGCTAAATCTTTTGACCCAATGACCAGTCATTGCTAACAGTGGCAGCTGAAAAAAGACTCTTGCAGGATTCTCTGAGTTCCCGGAGCAATGCTCAGTTGTCTACTGTGGGAGAAATGTTATACTTTGAGGAGTGTTTACATCCATCTATTCTATTATATACCTGAAGCCGAAACAAGCTGCGTCTCTTGAGAGCAGTAGGCCTCATTCTCGTATTATTTACACAGGCAACATATGATAAAGGTGTCTGACCATTTCTTTCATCTCTTTCTTTAAAACAGCGTGAGTAATCATCTAGAAAGGTGACCCATTTGCAAATGACAGTAAGACAGGTCAGACAGCCTGAAGAAGACTGAACCTCGGGCCACAAAGATGGTTAAATGACAAATGAAGGAGGCTCCTGGTCAAGCAAATACAGTGCTGATCCTCTGTAGGCCCTGCCTTCACAGATGGCACCAGGAAGGGGCCAGGCAGGGCCCCTGGTTCCATATGAGAGGTCCTTTTGCTTAGCCTGACCTACCTTCTGGGGCCTTGTATACACCCAGAGAGCCACAGCCTAATGTCCCGAGGCAGGGAAGAGACGCTGATGGCCTCACACACACCCCCCCCCCACCACTGGCCTCTTTCCCATCCATCTTCTCAAGGTCACTTGAAGGTCTCCCCTGTACCTCTGTAGACAATACCTACCACCAAGGACTGATTCTCAACCAATATGTGCTTCTCCAAATGGTGTTATAACTCGTTCAGATGGTTCGCAATTTTATACCATTTTATTATAGTGAATCGTCCCACTAGTACATTTGAATGGAAGATTAYTTCCACCGTGTTTCCACAGTCCACTGTTACTGTGTGACAGCTGGATGTTTTGGGTTCATGGTGAACTAATACTGAGCCACAGTCTCTCCTCCAGGCCTCCCAGCAAGAAAAGGAGACTACAGTGGCAAACTTTAGCTGCAGATCCTGTCAGGCTCCATCAGCACTGAGGGGGATGTGATGTGACGTCTAAGAAATATTACTTGAAAGAAAGCTGCAGTCACAGTTATCAATATTGACATTTACTTCCCAGAGTTTCATTCACGTTGCCATGCATGACTGGAGAGGTAACATGAGGACATGTCAATGTGCAATGTGACTGTCGATTCTGACACACCCTGAGACAGAGATGGGGTGTTGAATGTTYTGTTCTTATCACAGAGGGACATAAGTGCACCACCCGTCGTCAATGTTCTAAGGCATTGTAACATGGGCTCATATGCTTACAATTCATGCTTAATGTAGCTAATGTTGCAGATGAGGATGTCTCGAGATATATAAGATTTGCCTCGACTTTTTTGCAATCAGCATCTTTATAGATTTTTTTTGTACAGACACCATTAGCTAAGATGCATATAGTATCTCAACTAGAATGTGCAAGTCAAGTTTCAAGTTTTAATGTCACGTGCACAAGTACAGTGAAATGCCTTTCTGGCAAGCGCTAAACCCAACAATGCAGTAATCAATAACAATGTAATACTAAAAATAACATACGGTAGAACAAAAACACACGAGAAATACAAATGGAAATCAGAAGAACATGAGAAAGTAAGTACTGTAAGCATAATATATAAGGGTCAGTCAGTTCCAGTATCATACAGTATATACAATGTGCAGGGATACTGGAGTGATAGAGGTAGATATGTATATGGGGTAAGGTGACTAGGCATCAGGATATATGATAAACCGAGATTGTATGTGAGTGGGTGTGCGTGTGTTTCTATGGGGTCAAGAGGTTATCGATATCACAACATGGTTTCTTTACGGCAGAGTTGTAAAAACAGCCCCCGCACTTCCCTAGCTCTGCGGCACCTCCTGTCATAAGGTACTGTAAATGAGTTTACCAATGCTAACATTCCCACGTGAAACCCTCAGAGCAATATACTAGATCAAACACATTGTCAATGCTATTTCCTCTTGATTTTGTTGTCTAGGAACTGAGAAAGATTACTTTGTTTATTACCATCATGGGAGTCCATATACAGCTAGGTTACCAGAATGTGAAAGTTGGACTTTATGGAAGTCCTTTGTCTTGTTGTAATGGAAGATGTATTATTGTCATAGCAATATTTACCTATATTGCTAGCATCAAATTACAATGCTCATTGCATATCTCAAATTGCTTACCTGATCCACATAAGGTCCAAGTCTACAAAAGCTGCTTGGTCCACAGTAGGACCACTGCAGCTATGAGAAGAGGAACAGAGACAAAAAGAGCATGGTCAGGGCCTCGTGGAGTGTCCTGAAGCATATGGGACACAGGCGCCGTTCCTCGTGGCTACCCCTAGGTGGTGCTTGCATTCCAACTCAACAAAGCTGCAACAGAGGGTCTGGCAGGGCTGGAGTGGTGAGAAGAGGGGAGCAGACTGAGATATCCAGAGGCTGAGGTAATGGCCAGCCAGACAGGACCTCTCCGCTCTCCAGCCACTATAAATAACCAGTGGGTTTTCTCTGTGCTCTCCTCTGCTTAGGTCTAAGGAGACTGGGTCATGCCTCTGTGACCCTTGTCTATGCTAAGTCGGCAGAAAACGCTAACATCCGGTTTTCAGGGATACAGTATTTTCAACCTAACTTCTGTTTTCCCTGAAAAAAGGAAGTGCGAACTCCGCTCAAGCATATTTATACGCCTGCTATGTTAGGTTACTGTGAGCCTACAAGGGAGACGGAAGTAACTTCACAGGTTGAGAGAAGAGAAGGAGAGAGAGAGAGAGAGAGAGAGAGAGAGAGAGAGAGAAAGAGAGAGCAGAGAGAGAGGGAAGAGAGAGAGGAGATGAGAGAGAGAAGAGAGAGCAGAAGGAGGAGACATGGGAAGTAAACTCACAGTGAAGTAGAGAGTGTAGAAGCTGGAGTAGAGAGGGAGACGGGAGTACTTCACAGGGTAGAGAGAGAGGAGAGAGAGAGAGAGAGAGGGCGGACGAACGAGGAGACGAAGGGAGGGAGAGAAGAAGAGAGAGAGGAGAGAGGAGAGGAGAGAGAGAGAGGAGAGGAGAGGGGACGTGCCACGTGAATGAGACGGAGAGGAGGAGAGGAGAGAAGGAGTAACTAGAGAGAGAGGAGGAGAGAAGAGGAGAGAGAGAGCGATGATGAGGAGAGAAGAGGAGAGACGGAGAGGAGAGAGGGAGAGACAGAAGAAGAGGAGGGGGGTAATAAGTACATTCACAGGGTAGGAGAAGAGAGCAGGAGAGAGAGGAACGGGAGTTAATTCACAGGTAGAGAAGGAGAGAGAGAGAGAGAGAGAGAGAGAGAAGAGAGAGAGAGAGAGAGAAGAGAAGGAAGATGGCAAAAGACAGAGGAGAGGAGAGTTGCACTCTGTGGAGGGAACAAGGGATATCTTTCGTTAGGACAGTCACTTCTGCTATAAGCAATGCTGCAAGGGGCAGCCTCACTTTCTCCTTAGTCTAGAATCATGTAACCTCTCTCATGATATTTTGTGTGGTTTCTAGAATTGTGTTAAATCACATAGTCGACTATTCTGGAACAAAAATAAACAGTTTTAGCTGGTAGCTCTTCGTGGTGTGGCCATGTTTGGACGGTATTGGTAGGAATTACAAGAGCATTCTATTTAGCCAAATGTGAAAAACTAAATAGCACTGTAGAGGTCATGACTTTTATGACATCAACATTCCAACAAACAATATTTCCTTAGCATTTCACATAAGGAGTAATGAAAAGGGATTCTACTCAGGCACCCAAAGCAAACCTATAGGTATTACTTTTATTACTGGGGCTTTGAGTCTCTCAAAATCTCAACGTTTCTTGTCTTCATATAATAAGAAACTTTCCACTCAGCCCAGGCAACTTTAAGACGAGAGCCGAAAATCCGAGGAACTTCCAAGCATTTGATCTTTCATCAGGGAATAATATCTGGCTGGGAATTCGCATTAACCCAATCTCAGTTTTCTTTTTAAAAAAAGTGTACCCCATGCTACACGTCTTTGTTTTTTGAGCTGAGAATAATTCGTTTTCTAGTGTTTAGCTCGATGATTCTTATGCTGTTATTCCTCTGCTTTTATGTAGTTTGTAGTAGTTGGGTGTAATGTTGTTCTTTATGTGACTGTTTGTGCGTGTAGTGGTGTGATGGTGGGGGGGGGTTATCTTACCATGGCTGAGCTTCTGTAGTGTCTCCGACACAAGGTCCCCAGCCACACATTGCTTCCCCGTTGTTGTTGCTGTTCGGGTTTCTACAAGAATGGGACTGTATAGTCTATCACTTATGGATCGGAAAAGGCCTCCCAGCTCAACACTATGGCAGAGTTATGCTCACAATAAAGCTCCCCGAGCATGTGCTTTTGGGCCTAGTGGTTCAGCATGCTGACATGTTTTACAGCACAACAACAACCCGGGGAGAGAGGGCGAAATCTTTCTGCAGACAACAGAAGGAGGGGGGGGGGGGGGGGGTGTAAACGTTTTTTTGCTCTGAGGAAAACMACAGAAATAGTTTAAGGATGTTTGTCACTCATGAAAACTTTCACACTTCCTGCACAGGCAATGTAGCGTATGCTACCTGTGTGGGGGCCTCACATTGAGAGGCTATTAGCTCTTTGGTCAACACTGAGGGAACGCAGATCTGTTAATGATAACATGTTTGTATTTTCTTGTAAATGTATCCTCAATCACCAAGCAGTGTCTCTGCAGTACCTCAGAAATCCTCTGTACCTTCCTCTGGCCTTGAATAGCCTCCTTGATCTGATGCTGTCTTGGTTTATGTTCTTCCTTATCCTCCCTTCACAGTTTATTTTTTGTTCTGCACAGGTCTATCTGTCTTCACTTAGACAGCGGATGGGAATATGTTTTAAGACCATCAGTTTTCACTCAGCGTGAGTATTATCTTCAAATCTGTCTGTTTTCAAGTGTCTGCATGCACAAAGTGCCTCTAGAGCCATGGAGCGTATGTCTTTGTAATCATTCCACACAAAGATTGTTCTGGTTTTTAAGCCTCCACCCACATCAACCCTATAGATTCCTTCCTCCTATGACAGCCGAGCGAAGCGCAGTCGTACATTTTTTGGGGATGTTGGGTTTATTACATAAGCAGGCTAGACGGTTGGGAAAGAGAGAGGGCTCCCATTTCGGCTAAAACTAACCGGAGGGATTTGATTTCTGAAAGACTACCTTGTGTGTGAGAGGTCTTACCACCCCTTCACTCTGCACCCCCTCTATAAACGACGAGGGGGAAAGTGAGGTGCACAGTTTCCCTGCTCCACTTGTCATTTTTAACATTGGGTAAAATCACACGCATCTCAGACTGTTCAAGCCGTTTGTTTCCGTGGAAACAAGGGGAATTAAATTGCCATGCAGCTTTGGATAAGGTGAGAGTGTAGTCCATCAGAGGTCTAGTCTAAAGGGCCTGAGGGTCACCTGGCCTATGACGGCGTGTGGTCCATTTGCATTCAGTTCTTTGGCCTTTATTCAACTGTATCAACAATGGAAATGTGTCAATAACAATTCATAGACATAGAAGTAAATGTTTTGCAATTACTAAGATGGAAGTTGTTGCACACAACTTTCACATTCAGTTCCTAATTCCTGCAAATTGACTACACACTGCTGACAAAGAAGTGCAATTGACATATGAGAGAGTTGCATTGTGAATGAGTGAAAGAAAGAGGGAGAAGAAGAGGAACTTCTGCTGATTGGTCAGTGAAACAGGTTCCCTCTGATTGGCCGGAGCTGATTTGGTCACTCACACAGTGATTGGCTTGTTGACTACCGTTGCACAACCTCTAAGATCTGGATCTGTTGCCATGTGAGTGCATCTCCTGAAGGCCTTTAGGTCTCCCTGTTGGAATCATTCTCTAATACACTACAAGTAGCACTCCATTTTATTAAAAAAATAATTGAACAATGCAGAAAGAAAGATAGACAGAAAGAAAGAGATGTACTGAAAAGGAAGCCTATGTGATCACAGTGGCTATGTTTCCTCCCCCTGGCTGCAGGCAGCAGACGCTGAGGGAGATAACGTTCACAGAGAGTCTCCTTTCTCCAACACCTCTGAGGTCCTAACAGTGGCCTATCATCCTGCAACCACACCGTGCACCTCACCTGCTCGCCCACCTCCTACCCGATAACACTATCTGCCTGCCAGGGGGAGGTGGTGCCTCAACCCGAAACAGCCTGCTAGTGTACAGCCATGATCTGGCCGTTACATCTACTCCCCATACCGTCATAGCACTGATGCAAGACCAGAAAGAAGAGTTTTGTTTTCAACTGCACACAACAAAAGATTAAGGAAATCATTTTTCCTATTACACAACTTTGCAACTTTTGCGGTGCTTTCTCCAAACCGTTATATATTAACATATACTTCCTTACCCTGATCAATCC
>NW_019942637.1:0-113 GCF_002910315.2 Salvelinus sp. IW2-2015
CTGGTACAGTGTTTAATGAGGAGGGGACCAGATCCATGGAGTTCTATGGCTATAATATTTAATGGGAACCAACCAACCACCAAAGGGTGATCTAGTAAACGAACACGAATCAC
>NW_019942637.1:1243-16316 GCF_002910315.2 Salvelinus sp. IW2-2015
GTAGACGATTAAAAAGACACTTTGTGATCTTCCTGCCCACCTCCGAAGGTCTAACTGTGTGGCACTGCATCTCAGTGCTAGAGGCGTCATTACAGACGTGGTTCGATTCCAGGCTGTATCACAACCGTCCGTGATTGGGAGTCCCATAGGGTGGCACTCAGTTGGCCCAGTGTCGTCCGGGTTAGGGTTTGGCCGGGTTAGTCCATCAGTGTAAGTAATAATTTGTTCTTAACTGACTTGCCTAGTTAAATAAAGGTTAAATAAAAAAATATATTTATCATTATACCGGCCCCTAAAATCATTGACAGGTTGACCTAAAATAAATAAATAAATCTTATTTTGAAATAATAATTTGCAAATAATTGACATACAGGGAGACACCAGCTAATCTGGTCACAATGCGGAGAGTGGATGGATAAGAGACATTTTAATACAATGTGAAGACGCGACAAACCTTGATCAAATAGTGATTGGATCATATTGATCATAACATGACAATCACATGTTTGCGCAAGGCTATAGCTTCAGTAAATATAAAGATAATCAGATTGTATTTGACCAAATCAGAGCTTGTTACTGTATATAAACTTGTTATCAAAGTGAATGGTAAACCAACCCCATTGAACATTCATTCATGTCCCTCTGAGTGGGTTTGGAAAGTTAAAGAGATTTTGCTAATCCTCTACTATGTAGACACTCTCTGTTACCCAAAACAGATCAGTGTGGACTGACACACTTCTCTGTGAAAGTACACACACACACACAGATCAGTGTGGACTGACACACTTCTCTGTGAAAGTACACACACACACACACACACACACACACACACACACACACACACACACACACACACACACACACACACCACACACACACACCACACACACACACACACACACACACACCACACACACACAAGAGAGAGAGAGATCAGTGTGGACAGGCAGAAAGACATGGAAGACGTACACATGTTGTGTGGACATTAGAGAGATTAAGGAGCCTTTTAACTGGGTCAATGAGGGCAACAGACAGTCAGGGAGGGTAAGATGGTGTTGAGGTACAGCTCTGTGGAGATAGCAGATCTGTAGACAGGCTAATCAACTGTTTGTGTTTCATGTTCGTTATTTCAACATTACGTACACAATGACTTAACCCTAAACATCTACAGGGAGCCTGCACACACAACCTGAAGGAGACCATACAGTCATTATCTACAGGGAGCCTGCACAACAACCTGAAGGAGACCATATAACCAGTCATTATCTACAGGGAGCCTGCACAACAACCTGAAGGCAGGTGACAGACAGGTCTGGAACACCTAGACAGAAGTGGTAAAGACAGCGATCAGGCTGGTTCCACCAGATAACAGAATGGTGAAGACAGCGATCAGACTGGTTCCACCAGGATAACAGAATGGTGAAGACAGCGATCGCTGGTTCCACAGGATAAACAGAATGGTGAAGACAGCGATCAACTGGTTCCACCAGATAACAGAATGGTAAAGACAGTGATCAGGCTGGTTCCACCAGGATAACAGAATGGTGAAGACATCGATCAGGCTGGTTCCACCAGGATAACAGAAGGTGAAGACATCGATCAGGCTGGTTCCACCAGGATAACAGAATGGTGAAGACAGTGATCAGACTGGTTCCACCAGGATAACAGAATGGTAAAGACAGAGATCAGACTGGTTCACCAGGATAACAGAATGGTGAAGACAGAGATCAGACTGGTCCACCAGGATAACAGAATGGTGAAGACAGCGATCAGACTGGTTCCACCAGGATAACAGAATGGTGAAGACAGTGATCAGGCTGGTTCACCAGGATAACAAGAATGGTGAAGACAGTGATCAGACTGGTTCCACCAGGATAACAGAATGGTAAAGACAGCGATCAGACTGGTTCCACCAGGATAACAGAACTGTCCAATTCCACCAAAACTCTACTTCAACAAGTATGTGTCACTAGTTTGTGTTTGTGTGTGTGTGTGTGTGTGTGTTGTGTGTGTGTGTGTATGTGATTGTCTATAGGTTTGATCCCTAAACAAGAGTTGCAGACATTACTTCTTTAAAATGTGTCCCTCAGCTATTAAACGTACGCAACTCAACACAACGTGTCAACCTCCTGAACCCTGGCCAACCATACATACATGGGTCCGCTTCCTGTACGGTGTGTTGTTATATTTGAGGCGTCCGTGGGTTGTGTTTATACTGAAAACGACATGTGTGGAGATGGTGAGTTGACACAACACGTAAGAGATAACTGCCCAGACAATAAGGCAGACTAACTACAGTGACTTGTTATTATGGGTTACATTGACGTATCAAGCACACTAATGCGTTTTAGGGTCAGTCATTGCAGAGTCATCCATACTTTATAAATGGCCATTATAAAAGGTACCTAAGTCAAAACCAGTATTTTGAGTGACAATATTTTATAGAGACCGAACCCAAAACATAGAAAACAAATGTCATGTGTTGACACTTACAACCATGGCTGAAACTCGTAAATATGACCTGTTAGTGATAAGAAGAGTTGGTTAGTTAGTATATATACCTAGTAGTTTCAAGAGTAGAAGCTAGTAGCCTACAGCTATCCATTGAACTTTCATAACCTAACTACAAACTCTGTTTAAAGACAGAAAACAGCATGGAGACGAGAACTCTGTATGTGGCGACTGGATGTGTGGCCTATAAGGGGCTCTCTCGTTTTATTGTAAAAGCATGTGGTGTTTGCTTTGCATCTAGGTAGGGTGCATTTCAATGTTCTGCCATCCCTAACATGAAGTCTCTCTCTCTCTCTCTCTCTCTCTCTCTCTCTCTCTCTCTCTCTCTCTTCTCTCTCTCTCTCTCTCTCTCTCTCTCTCTCTCTCTCTCTCTCTCTCTCTCTCTCTCTCTCTTCTCTCTCTCTCTCTCTCTCTCTCTCTCTCTCTTCTCTCCTCTCTCTCTCTCTTCTCTCCCCTCTCCTCTCCTCTCTCTCTCTCTCTCTCTCTCTCTCTCTCTCTCTCTCTCTCTCTCTCTCCTCTCTTCTCTCTCTCTCTCTCCTCTCAACCATAGAGTTGGTTAAGAGTAATAACCATGGAAATAGTGACCTCATGTTTCTATGGCGATAACCCCTACTCCAACAGCTTGATCACAGTGAATTAGAGAATCCTGACCTCTACATTCTATCTGTGCCTCTTATAACACGAGCTAATCATCTACAATTCAATTTAAACTCCTCAAACTTGAGGAGATGGCCACCGATTAAACCCAGAGGAGAGCGTGAAAGCCAGAGCTAATCAGCACAGAGAAGAACACAAATGTAAAGGTCATATCCAGTAGGTATCTGATAACAGAGTACAGACATATTCTGGACTAAAACAATTCAACTATTGAATAACTGAGTCTATAGCTCTAGATATAAAGAGTCATTACGGTAAGTAACTTCATATGGAGTAGGTTACTTACCTGCTCCATCCCGTGCCGATGCCCTGGCCCATATCCATGCTGTGGGTTTCTATGTGTTATGGCTCCCTGTCTGTCCTTCTCCATGGTCAGCTCTTAGTCTCTATCTCTGCCTCTTACCCTCTGTTTCTCTGTCTGAGGGATGGTCCTGTGTTTCTCTGTCTGAGGGATGGTCCTGTGTTTCTCTGTCTGTGTGTCCCTGATGTTATGTTGCTACTGGGTTATTATTACTGAACACACACACACACACACACACACACACACACACACACACACACCTCAGACAGATAGGGGGAGGTTTCTGTGTGGAGATTAATATAATGTATAATGGCCAACATGTAGGAGGCGGGGGTGTCCAAACTATCCAACCTGAACAATCCCTCGTCTCTCCCTCTGTCTGTCTTGGTCTCGTCCTTGGCAACTACATGCTAGCTAGAGCCGCAGGCCATTTGTTTGACACCCCTGCACACAGCACACAACCCCACAGACACACACACACACACACACACACACACACACACACACACACACACACACACACACAGTACAAACTATTTGTCCTGCCTTGCTTAATCTACTCGAGCTCGTCATTTCCTGTATTTCCTGCACCTCTATGATTCAGAGGGGTTGGGTTAAATGCGGAAGACATTTAACCCAACGGTCTGTTCTCTGCGGTAGAATGGCCAGATGGATGCCATGCCTCAGTAAAAGCCACATGACAGCTCGCTTGGAGTTTGCCAAACGGCACCTAAAGGACTCTCAGACCATGATAAACAAGATTCTCTGGTCTGATGAAAGCAAGATTGAACTCTTTGGCCTGAATGCCAAGCATCACGTCTGCAGGAAACCTGGCACCATCCCTATGGTGAAGCATGGTGGTGGCAGCATCATGCTGTGGGGATGTTTTTCAGTGGCAGGGACTGCGAGACTAGTCAGGATCGAGGGAAAGATGAATGAAGCAAAGTCAAGAGAGATCCTTGATGAAAACCTGCTCCAGAGCGCTCAGGACCTCAGACTGGGGTGAAGGTTCACCTTCCAACAGGACAACGACCCTAAGCACACAGCCAAGACAACACAGGAGTGGCTTCGGGACAAGTCTCTGAATGTCGTTGAGTGGTCCAGCCAGAGCCCGGACTTGAACCCGATCGACATCTCTGGATAGACCTGAAAATAGCTGTGCAGCAACGCTCCCCATCCAACCTGACAGAGTTTGAGAGGATCTGCAAAGAAGAATGGGAGAAACTCCCCAAATACAGGTGTGCCAAGCTTGTAGCGTCATACCCAAGAAGACTCTAGGCTGTAATCGCTGCCAAATGTGCTTCAACAAAATACTGAGTAAAGAGTCGGAATACTTATGTAAATATGATATTTCAGTTTGACATTTTTTATAAATTAGCAAAAATTTATAAAAACCAGTTTTTGCTTTGTCATTATGTGGTATTGTGATGTCATGATGGCGTATTATGTTGTCATGATGGGGTATTGTGATGTCATGATGGGGTATTGTRTGTAGATTGATGAGGGGAAAAAAACAATTTWATAAATTTTAGAATAAGGCTGTAACATAACAAAATGTGGAAAAAGCCAAGGGGTCTGAATACTTTCCGAAAGCACTGTAGGTAGTAGCTCCCGAATGTCATTTTTGCTTGTCTAAAGGAACAACAGTTCTGGCTCTGGAGCAGCATGTGTACACTCTGGATCTGTGTGGAGTCGCTAGGGCAACAGGCCTGACTGCTCTGCTCAGAGAAGATGGGGGAGGTGCAGACAGGCCAGAACAGAAAAAAAWTCTAGAAAATCAAGATAGCAGTATCAGCTGTACAGATAACTCATCCAAAGGGCTTTAACTTCTCAAACACGGCAGAAAGCTAACACAATATGATGCCCCRTCACATTAGTAATTCAGCCACTTAGATAACTAGCAAGTTGAACTTAAGGGGTCATGTTAACGCGGAATTCTGCGRGTTTTTTCGCGCAAGAAAAAAAGATAAAACGCATAAGAAATATCTTATTGTAATCGTCTCAACATCAGACTCATTTTGTTCTTCAGTTGCACTTCTCCACTCGGATGAGAATTCACCAACAGGCATTCTATCAGCAGACTGATAGGTCAGTTTCATAATGTAAAATAATGTGACAGGTGAAATGAAGAACGTGATCTGCTTTACCTCCTAACGTATTGCACAAGTTGACTGCAGGTATTAACTTAAAAAGTAGCTACAAAATATTCAMATTTATTGAAAAACCTCAAAGAAATAWWWWWWWTTTACGGTATTGACAGTATTGAAAAACCATCCCGTGGCTGTTTTCAAACACCCCGGTGTACACTATATACGGTATACCGCCCAAGCCTAATTGAGGGGGAATCAAACCTTAGTTTCCATGAACCTCCTAGCCTGGTTCCAAATCGGTTTGTTCTTTATAGCCAACATGGTCCCAGGTCTGTTTGTCCTTTTATAGCCAACATGGTCCCAGGTCTGTTTGTCCTTTTATAGCCAACATGGTCCCAGGTCTGTTTGTCCTTTTATAGCCAANGGTCTGTTTGTCCTTTTATAGCCAACATGGTCCCAGGTCTGTTTGTCCTTTTATAGCCAACATGGTCCCAGGTCTGTTTGTCCTTTTATAGCCAATATATGCTCCTGCCTAACCTGGTCCCAGATCTGTGCTGTAATATACAAGACCTGGGAGCAGGCTATAGCCTAAGCCTCAATAGGCAGCCATCCATTCCTATAGCCATCGTCATCTTATAGCTATATCCCCTCTGTCTCAGGGACCATAGGAGTCAGTTATACAGCACACACTGATCTGGGACCAGGCTATAAGCATACACTGCAGTCCAATACCCATTAAGTTATCCTATAACTAAAAATACTCCTTCTGTCTCTTAGATGGCTGAGCAGGTCACAGACTTCGGCTCCCCTGGCCTCTGTGATCCCCTAGTGAATGTCAATAGGAATGTGTAACGGCAGAGAACAGGCTAAGTATAGAGGAATGTGTAAAGGCAGAGAACAGGCTAAGTATAGAGGAATGTGTAACAGCAGAGAACAGCTAAGTATAGAGGAATGTTGTAACAGCAGAAGAAGCAGGCTAAGTATAGAGGAATGTGTAACGGCAGAGAACAGGCTAAGTAAAGAAAAACATTAAAACCACTTAAAGTGCCACCACTAATACCACCACACCATTGGACAGGACAGGACAGAACATGACAGGTCAGGACAAAACAGATCATGACAGAACAGAACATGACAGGACAGGACTTGACAGAACAGGACATGACAGAACAGGCCAGAACAGATCATGACAGAACAGATCATGACAGAACAGATCATGACAGAACAGGCCAGAACATGACAGAACAGATCATGACAGAACAGATCATGACAGAACAGATCATGACAGGAATTGACAAAAAAGGAAAGAACAGAACATAACATGACCTGACAGAACAAGAAATGACAGGACAGGTATTGACAGAGCAGGACAGGACATGCCAGAACAGGTCATGACAGAACAGGACATGGGAGAACATTTTATGACAGAACAGGACATGGCAGGACCAAACAAGACCTGACAGAACAGGAGCTGACAAAACAGGACAGAACAGAACAGGCCAGAACAGGACAGGACAGGAGGTGTAAATCCATAATCCCTCCACAGCCAACGAAGGGCCACCAGAATTACACTAAAATCTCTCGCTATCTCGTAAAACACATCACACACAAACGTCACCTGTGTCTACGTTCCACAGAGTTCCACAGAGGCATGACGGCTTAGACCCAACTAGTGTTATGAAAAACAGACAGGCGGATAAACCCCCCTCTTCACTCTACGACCTTCAAGACCACACCGTGACCTTTACAGCTGCTGTGTCCTGACTGAGTGTCCAGGGGACACTAGGCTATGCAGCCGTGATGCACATAGGCAAAGCTGCCAACCAGACGAATCCATGTGAGAGGAACAGTATAACAGTAGTGATGGTGAATTGTGTTTGCAGATGTAATGTCTTTCTTTTAGCGTCAAAACATGGAAAAGACAAGACCAAATGTCAAGGACCTGAGAACTCAACAGACCCGAGACAGGAAGGCAACGTTAACAGGAACCGAGACAGGTAGACAACGTTAACAGGAACCGAGACAGGTAGACAACGTTAACAGGAACCGAGACAGGTAGGCAACGTTAACAGGAACCGAGACAGGTAAGCCTAACGTTAACAGGAACCGAGACAGGTAGGCAAACGTCCAACAGGAACCGAGACAGGTAGGCAACGTTAACAGGAACCGAGACAGGTAGACAACGTTAACAGAACCGAGAACAGGTAGAGCAAACGTTAACAGGAACCGAGAAGGTAGCAACGTTAAGCAGGAACCGAGACAGGTAGGCAAACGTTAACAGGCCCGAGACAGGTAGCAACGTTAACAGAACCGAGACAGGTAGACAACGTTAACAGGAACCGAGACAGGTAGACAACGTTAACAGGAACCGAGACAGGTAGGCAACGTTAACAGGAACCGAGGACAGGTAGACAACGTTAACAGGAACGCGAGACAGGTAGGCCAACGTTAACAGGAACGAGACAGGGGCAACGTTAACAGAACCGAGACAGGTAGGACCGTTAACAGGAACCGAGACAGGTAGAACGTAACAGAGGACGAGACAGGTAGCAACGTTAACAGGAACCGAGACAGGTAGGCAACGTTAACAGGAACGAGACAGGTAGGCAACGTAACAGGAACCGAGACAGGTAGGCAACGTTAACAGGAACCGAGACAGGTAGGCAAGCGTTAACAGGAACCGAGACAGGTAGGCAACGTTAACAGGAACGAGACAGGTAGGCAACGTTAACAGGAACCGAGACAGGTGGCAACGTTAACAGGAACCGAGACAGGTAGACACGTTAACAGGAACCGAGAACAGGTAGGCAACGTTAACAGGACCGAGACAGGTAGACAACGTTAACAGGAACCGAGACAGGTAGACAACGTTAACAGGAACCGAGACAGGTAGGCAACGTTAACAGGAACCGAGACAGGTAGGCAACGTTAACAGGAACGAGACAGGTAGACAACGTTACAGGAACGAGACAGGTAGGCAACGTTAACAGGAACGAAGGTGCAACTTAACAGGAACCGAGCAGGTAACAACGTTAACAGGAACCGAGACAGGTAGCAACGTTAACAGGAACCGAGACAGGTAGACAACGTTAACAGGAACCGAGACAGGTAGCAACGTTAACAGGAACGAGACAGGTAGGCAACTTTAACAGGAACCGAGACAGGTAGCAACGTTAACAGGAACCGAGACAGGTAGGCAACGTTAACAGGAACCGAGACAGGTAGGCAACGTTAACAGGAACCGAGACAGGTAGGCAACGTTACAGGAACCGGACAGGTAGGCACGTTAACAGGAACCGAGACAGGTAGGCAACGTTAACAGGAACCGAGACAGGTAGGCACGTTAACAGGAAACCGAGACAGGTAGGCCACGTTAACAGGAACCGAGACAGGTACGAACGTTAACAGGAACCGAGACAGGTAGGCAACGTTAAACAGGAACCGAGACATGTAGACAACGTTAACAGGACCGAGACAGGTAGATAACGTAACAGGAACCGAGACAGGTAGGCAACGTTAACAGGAACCGAGACAGGTAGACAACGTTAACAGGAACCGAGACAGGTAGCAACGTTAACAGAACGAGACAGGTAGGCAACGTTAACAGGAACCGAGACAGGTACGCAACGTTAACAGACCGAGACAGGTAGATAACGTTAACAGGAACCGAGACAGGTAGACAACGTTAACAGGAACCGAGACAGGTAGGCAACGTTACAGGAACAGAGACAGATAGACAACGTTAACAGGAACCGAGACAGGTAGACAACGTTAACAGGAACCGAGACAGGTAGACAACGTTAACAGGACCGAGACAGGTAGACAACGTTAACAGGAACCGAGACAGGTAGGCAACGTTAACAGGAACCGAGACAGGTAGGCAACGTTAACAGGAACCGAGACAGGTAGACAACGTTAACAGGACCGAGACAGGTATGCAACGTTAACAGGAACGAGACAGGTAGACTACGTTAACAGGAACTGAGACAGGTAGGCCACGTTAACAGGAACGAGACAGGTAGACAACGTTAACAGGAACCGAGACAGGTAGACAACGTTAACAGGAACCGAGACAGGTAGACAACGTTAACAGGAACCGAGACAGGTAGACAACGTTAACAGGACCGAGACGGTAGACAACGTTAACAGGACCGAGACAGGAAGGAACGTTAACAGGAACCGAGACAAGGTAGACAACGTTAACAGGAACCGAGAAGGTAGACAACGTTAACAGGAACCGAGACAGGTAGGCAAGTTAACAGGACCGAGACAGGTAGACAACGTTAAAGGCCGAGACAGGTAGGCAACGTTAACAGGACCGAGACAGGTAGACAACGTTAACAGGAACCGAGACAGGTAGGCAACGTTAACAGGAACAGAGACAGGTAGACAACGTTAACAGGACCGAGACAGGTAGACAACGTTAAAAAGGAACCGAGACAGGTAGGCAAATTAACAGGAACAGAGACAGGTAGACAACGTTAACAGGACCGAGACAGGTAGCAACGTTAACAGGAACAGAGACAGGTAGACAACGTTAACAGGAACGAGACAGGTAGACAACGTTAACAGGCACAAGAGACAGGTAGACAACGTTAACAGGACCGAGACAGGTAGACAACGTTAACAGGAACAGAGACAGGTACCTGTTAGTGCATCACGTTACATTTGAGACATTTGCCTGCATCACAAATGGCATCTATTCCCTTTATGATGCACTTGTTTTGACCAGGGCCCATTGGGCTGTACAGGGAAGACGGTGCCATTTGGAAGGCAAACATTCTAAATGTCAGGACATTACTTCAAAACGAGCAAGACAAACGTTCTTGACCAGTCAGTATGGATGTGCCAAATGTATCAGCTTATTGCTACTTTCTCTCAGTGTTAAATGACTCGTACGCTGATGGTCAAACACTGTGTGAGCAGCACAGCACTGCAGCACGACACAGTCAGTACTGTGTAAGCAGCACAGCATTGCAGCATGACTAGGGTTGGAAAATTCTGGTAACTGTCAATAAATTACATTGTTTTCCCCGAAATCCCGGTTGGAGGATTAGCGGAATCAGGAAGGAATAAGCAGGAAATCCGGAAGCCTCCAATCAGGATTTCTGGAAAACCAGGGAATGTTTTGAAAGTTCCCATAATTTTCCAACCCTGAGCATGACAACTTCAGTACTGCTGGTAATGGCCGACATAGAGAAGTTACTTAAAGGAATCGGTTCCAGAATGAACATTGTATCAACAGAGTTAATGTGTGGTTATCAGTGTTGAAATTAGATTCTAGATGTACGAGGCACCAGAACTTTTAGATGTACGAGGCACCAGAACTTTTTAGATGTACGAGGCACCAGAACTTTAGCTGTACGAGGCACCAGAACCTTTAGCTGTACGAGGCACCAGACCTTTAGCTGTACGAGGCACCAGAACCTTGTGATAGACCTAGATGTACCAGCCAGCAAGACACCACATCTAGAAGTACGAGGCACCAGAACCTTTAGATGTACAAGGCACCAGAACCTTTAGATGTACGAGGCACCGAACCTTTTAAATGTACGAGCAGTTAAGATGTCACGAGCATCAGAACTTTTAAATGTACGAGGCACACAGAACCTTTAGATGTACGAGGCACCAGACTTTTAGATGTACGAGTCACCAGAACCTTTAGATGTACGAGGCACCAGAACCTTTAGATGTACGAGGCACCAGAACTTTTTAGATGTACGAGGCACCAGAACCTTTAGATGTACGAGGCACCAGAACCTTTAGATGTATGAGCAGACTTGATGTACGAGCACAGAACCTTTTAGATGTACACGAGCACCAGAACCTTTAGATGTACGAGGCACCAGAACTTTTTAGATGTACGAGGCACCAGAACCTTTAGATGTACAGAGGAGCACCAGAACTTTTAGATGTACGAGCACCAGCACCTTTAGAAGTACGAGGCACCAGAACCTTTTAGTAATGTACGAGGCACCAGACCTTTAGATGTACGAGGCACCAGAACTTTTTAGATTGTGACGAGGCACCAGAACCTTTAGATGTATGAGGCCACCAGAACTTTTTTAGATGTACGAGGCACCAGAACCTTTAGATGTACGAGGCAGACCAGGAACCTTTAGATGTTACGAGGCACCAGAACCTTTTCGATGTACGAGGCACCAGAACTTTTTAGATGTACGAGGCACCAGAACCTTTAGATGTACGAGGCACCAGAACTTTTTAGATGTACGAGGCACCAGAACCTTGCTCTCATTAAAGCTTCAAGTTCCTCAGTGTCCAAATCACCAACAAACTAACATGGTCCAAACACATAAAGACAGTTGTGAAGGGGGCACGACAACGCCTATTCCCCCTCGGGAGACTGAAAAGATTTGGCATGGGTCCCCAGATCCTCAAAAAGTTCTACAGCTGCACCATCAAGAGCATCCAGACTGGTTGCATCACCGCCTGGTATGGCAACTGTTCGGCATCCGACCGCAGGCACTACAGGGGTAGAGCAGACGGCTCAGTACATCACTGGGGCCAAGCTTCCTGCCATCCAGGACCTCTATACTAGCCGGTGGCAGAGGAAGGCCCCAAAAATTGTCAAAGACTTCAGCCACCCAAGTCATAGACTGTTCTCTATACTACCGCACGGCAAGCGGTACCAGAGCGCCAAGTCTAGGTCCAAAAGGCTCCTTATAACAGCTTCGACCACCAAGCCAGGCAATTTTATTTAAACTTTATTTAACTAGGCAAGTCAGGTAAGAACAAATTCTTATTTATAATGATAACCTAGAAACAGTGGGTTAACTGCCTTGTTCAGGGGCAGAASGACAGATTTGTACCTTGTCAGCTCGGGGATTCGAACTTGCAACCTTTCAGTTACTAGTCCAACACTCTAACCACTAGGCCACCCTGACTGTACATTAACATAATATCTCTTTTTATGGCTATATGGTATTCCATTCTATATTTTCTTTAAACACATGTTAATTACATGTAACTTTTAACTAATACAAATGTATTAACTGTATATTAAAATGACTTGACCTCGACATAAACCAACGTACGATTCAATCACAAAATAAAGTAGATTTGAACGTTGGACTCACAGTGTTACAGAAATCTAATGTAGGAGAACATTTCCTAAGAGGTAGTCTTTCATGATAAGTGACAACAAAAGAAAAAAGCATGAATAGATATATAATATAATACTGAATCCATTCTCGGTCACCTCCCAGGAGGTGTGTTGTGTAACTATAGTGGGTAGATGAATAAAGAGGAGGGAGTGCTATTGCACAACACACACACACACACACACACATGAACGGACACACACAGACATGGACACATGAACGGACACACACACTGGAGATTCGGTGGGTGAAGCTCAATTCCATGTTGTGGCTAGTGACAGTGTAGTGACAGTGTAGTGACAGTATAGTGACAGTGTAGTGACAGCAAATACACTAAATAGGCCTAGAATTACACTCCCAACTTGCATTACTGTCCAATTTACTGTCATGTGGCTTTACTTTTCTTGCAGTGGTTAATCCTCCTTACGGGAGAAGAGAGAGAGACCACGGTTGGTATGGACAGAGAGAGAGAGACCCGGTTGGTATGGAGAGAGAGAACCACGGTTGGTATGGAGAGAGAGACCACGGTTGTTTAGGAGAGAGAGAGACCACGTGTTTATGGAGAGAGAAGACCACGGTTGTTATGGAGAGAGAACCACGGATTGGTATGAGAGACCAACGGTTGTATGTAGAGAGAGAGACCACGTTGGTATGGAGAGAGAGAGACCACCATTAGTATGGAGGAGAGGAGCCAACGGTTGTATGGAGAGAGAGACCAACGGTGTATGAGAGAGAGAAGACCACGTTGGTATGGAGAGAGAGAGAGAGGACCACGGTTGGTATGAGAGAGAGAGACCTACGTTGGATGGAGATGAGAGAGAGAAGACCACGGTTGGTATGAGAGAGGAGAGACCACGGTTGTATGGAGAGAGAGACCACGGTTGTATGGAGAGGAGAGCCACGGTGGTATGAGAGAGAGAGGGACCACGGTTGGTATGAGACGAGAGAGAAGAGAGACCACGTTGGTATAGGTAATAGAGAGAGAGACACACGGTTGGTATGGAAGAGAGAGAGAGACCACGGTTGTATGGAGAAGAGAGAGAACCACGGTTGGTATGGAGAAAGAGAGGAGACACGGTTGGTATGGAGAAGAGGAGACAGAGAGTACCACGGTTGGTATGGAGAAAGAGAGAGACCACGGTTGGTATGGAGAGCGGAAGAGGAGAGACCACGGTTGGGTATGAAGGAAAGAGAGAGAGACAACGGTTGTATGAGAGAGCGAGAGACCACGAACTTGGTATGGAGAGAGAAGAGACCACAGTTGGTTGAGAGAAAACCACGGTTGGTATGGAGAAGAGAGAGAGACCACGGTTGGTATTGGAGAGAGAGAGAGGACCACGGTTGGTAGGAAGAGAGAGGACCACGGTTGGTATGGAGAAAGGAGACCACGGTTGGATGGAAGAGAGAGAGAGAGACCCCGGTGGTATGGAGAGAGAGAGACCACGGTTGGTATGGAGAGAGGAGAAGACCACGTTGTTATGGGAAGAAAGAGAGAAGAGACCACGGTTGGTATGGACAGAGAGAGAGAGACCCCGGTTGGTATGAGAGAGAGAGAACCACGGTTGGTATGGAAGAGAGAGACCACGGTTGTTTATGCAGAGAGAAGAGACCACGGTTGTTGATGGAGAGAAGACAGACCACGGTTGTTATTGGAGAGAGAGACCACGGTTGGTATGGAGAGAGAGACCACGGTTGGTATGTAGAGAGAGAGACCACAGTTGGTATGTAGAAGAGAGAGACCACGGTTGGTATGGAAGAGAGAGAGACCACGGTTGGTATGGAGAGAGAAGACCACGGTTGGTATGGAGAGAAGAGAGAGACCACAGTTGGTATGGAGAGGAAACCACGGTTGGTATGGAGAAAGAGAGAGAGACCACGGTTGTGATGGAGAGAGAGAGAGACCACGGTTGGTATGGAGAGAGAGAGAGACCACGTTGGTATGGAGAAAGAGACCACGGTTGGTATGAGAGAGAGAGAGAGACCCCGGTTGGTATGAGAGAAGAGAACCACGGTTGGTTGGAGAGAGAGAGAACCACGGTTGTTAGGAGAAAGAGAGAGAGGACATCGTGATGCGCAAGAGAGAGACCCGGTGTGTTGGTAGAGAGAGGAGACCACGGTTGGTATGGAGAAGGAGAGAGACCACGGTGTGTTATGAAGAGAGGAGACCACGTTGTTATGGAGAGAGAGAAGACCACGGTTGTTTATGGAGAGAGAGACCACGGTTGGTATGAGAGAGAGAGACCACGGTTGGTATGAGAGAGAGAGACCACGTTGGTATGGAGAGAGAGACCACGGTGGTATGTGAGAGAGAGAGACCACGGTTGTATGGAGAGAGAGACCACGTGGTATGGAGAGATGAGAGACACGGATTTGTATGGAGAGATAATACCACA
>NW_019942637.1:19587-32635 GCF_002910315.2 Salvelinus sp. IW2-2015
TATGGAGAGAGAGACCACGGTTGGTAGGATGGAGAAAGAGGACCACGTTGGTATGGAGAGAGAGAGAGAGAACCACGGTTGGTATGGAGAAAGAGAGAGAGACCACGGTTGGTATGGAGAAAGAGAGAGAGACCACGGTTGGTATGGAGAAAAGAGAGGACCACGTTGGTATGGAGAAAGAGAGAGATACCACGGTTGGTATGGAGAGAGAGAGAGATACCACAGAAAGAGAGAGAGACAACGGTTGGTATGAGGAGAGCGGAGAGACCACGGTTGGTATGGAGAAAGAGAAGAGGCAAGGTTGGTATGGAGAAAGAGAGAGAACCACGGTTGGTATGGGGAAGAGGGAGAGACCACGGTTGGTATGGGGAGGAGAGAGAGACCACGGTTGGTAAGGAGAGAGAGAGAGAGACCACGGTTGGTATGGAGAGAGACCATGGTTGGTTGGAAGAGAGAGAGACCACGGTGGTATGGAGAGAGAGAGACCACGGTTGGTATGGAGAGAGAGGAGAGACCACGGTTGGTATGGAGAGAGCGAGAACCACGGTTGGTATGGAGAACGAGAGAGACCACGGTTGGTGTGGAGAGAGAGCGAGACCACGGTTGGTATGGAGAAAGAGAGAGAGACCACGGTTGGTATGGAGAAAGAGAGAGAGACCACCAGTTGGTATGGAGAGAGAGAGACCACGGTTGGTATGGAGAGAGCGAGAGACCACGGTTGGTATGGAGAGAGCGAAGAGACCACGTTGGTATGGAGAGAGAGACCACGTGTATGAGAGAGAGACACGGTTGTATGGAGAGAGAGACCACGGTTGGTATGAGAGAAGGAGAGACCACGGTTGGTATGGAGAGAGAGAGAGAGACCACGGTTGGTATGGAGAGAGAGAGGACCACGGTTGGTATGAGGGAGAGAGAGAGACCACGGTTGTATGGGAGAGAGAGACCACGGTTGGTATGGAGAGAGAGACCACGGTTGGTATGGAGAGAGAACACGGTTGGTATGAGAGAAGAGAGACCACGGTTGGTATGGAGAGAGAGAGAGAGAGACCACGGTTGGTATGGAAAGAGAGAGACACCACGGTTGTATGGGAGAGAGAGAGAGAGACCACGGTTTGGTATGAGAGACAGAGAGAGATACCACGGTTGGTATGGAGAGAAGAAGAGAGAGACCACGGTTGGTATGGAGAGAGCGAGAGACCACGGTTGGTATGGAGAAAGAGGGAGAGACCACGGTTGGTATGGAGAGAGAGAGAGACACGGTTGGTATGAAGAAACGAGAGAGAGACACGGTTGGTATGGAGAGAGGAGAGACCACGTTGGAGGAAGAAACCACGTTGGTATGGAGAAAGAGAGAGAGACCACGGTTGGTATGGAGAGAGAAGAGAGACCACGGTTGGTATGGAAGAGAGAGAGACCACGGTTGGTATGGAGAAAGAGACCACGGTGTATGGAAGAGAGAGGAGACCCCGGTTGGTATGGAGAGAGAGAGACCACGGTTGGTATGGAGAGAGAGAGACCACGGTTGTTATGGAGAAAGAGAGAGAGGCCACGGTTGGTATGGAGAGAGAGAGACCCGGTTGGTATGGAGAGAGAGAGACCACGGTTGGTATGGAGAGAGAAGAGAGACACGGTTGTTATGAGAGAGAGAGACCACGGTTGTTATGGAGAGAGACAGACCACGGTTGTATGAGAGAGAGACCACGGTTGGTATGGAGAGAGAGACCACGGTTGGTATGTAGAGAGAGAGACCACAGTTGGTAGAGTAGAGAGAGAGACCACGGTGGTATGAGAGAGAGAAGAGACCACGGTTGGTATGGAGAGAGAAGAGACCCACGGTTGGTATGGAGAGAGAGAGACACGGTGGTAGGAGAGAGAGAGAGACCACGTTGGTATGGAGAGAACCACGGTTGGTATGGAGAAAGAGAGAGAGACCACGGTTGGTATGGAGAGAAGAGAGACCACGGTTGGTATGGAGAGAGAGAGAGACCACGGTTGTATTGAGAAAGAGACCACGGTTGGTATGAGAGAGAGAGTTGGATAAACAAATAAATATTCTATTGGACATGTCTTTTGTTTTAGAAAACCATAACACTTATTTATCTTCCCCAAATACTGCTCCGCACTACAGCAAAATAATGATTTTTTTAAATAATTGCCATAATCCATGTTCAACTTCAGTGTTTTAGAAAGTCTTATTCACTATTTTGACCCTGTAAATCCATCTTCTTACTCAAGACTTTAACACTCTACGGGTGTCCCAGTTTGACCACAGCAGGGAAACCCTGGCTCTCAGCCTCTCACATGAATTCATAACACAGAGATTTATTTTCATAAGACTCAAGACCACATTCCTCCAATATCCAGTGTGTTCAAAAACACCACGACCCGAAATCACAAAGAACATCAGASCAGGAATGCTGATCTAGGATCAGATCCCCACTGTTCATATAATCTTATTTATTATGATCTAAAAGGGAAAATGTATCCTAGATCAGCACTCCTACTGTGAGAGGCTTTGTGTATACGGCCCAGACTCCCTGCAGACTGAGGCTCTGGGAAACTCAGTCCACATATTGCCAGGTCTAAGAGGGGCTCTGCAGCAATAAGTTCTGGGTTGTATAAGCTCTGTGATGTGTCCCAAATSGCAGCCTAGTTGCCCCATATGGGAGCCCTGGTCAAAAGTAGTGCACTATAAAAAGTGAATAGTGTGCCATTTGGCACGTATCCCTGGCTGTCATGCTACAGTATAAACCAAAGACTTGGGCTGTATACATTCTGGGGATACTAAGCATATCATTCAAATCCAGACAGTGCAGTACAGTGCACCTCAGTCAGTACAATTGGCAATTAGATAGTACTCAGTCCACATATTGTCATGGCTAATCAAGGGGTTCCAACACTCAGCAGTGATGTGTTCTGGTTTTAATTCATCCAAACCCAGAACTAGGTCTAAATCTTACGTGCGCAGGCTCCCGAGTGGCGCAGATGTCTAAGGCACTGCATCTCAGTGCTAGAGGCGTCACTACAGACCCTGGTTCGATTCCAGGCTGTATCACAAACGGCCGTGATTGGGAGTCCCAATAGGGCGACGCACAATTGGCCGCGTCGTCCGGGTTTGGCCGGGGTAGGCCGTCATTGTAGAATAAGAATTTGTTCTTAACTGACTTGCCTAGTTAAATAAAATGTTAAATAAATGTTAAACAAATGTTAAATAAAATGTTATATAAAATGTTAAATACATGTTAAATAAAGGTTAAATAAATGTTGAATACAGGTTAAATAAATGTTGAATAAAGGTTAAATAAAGGTTAAATGGTAATAGTCTATCACAGTATTCATCGTAAATGGCTCCTTTTCGGCCATGGCCCATAGTGCTCTTGGGGAAATGCCATTTGGGGCCCGGTCACAATCGAGAGTTAAATAAGCTCAGTGCAGCTCAGTCCATCGTTGCAATGCACATCCCTCCATGATATTGAAGCGAGTGTTTCCTCCTATAGCAGCCTACTGTCATCCCTTCACTATACTGGCTCTGTCTTTACTGAAACACTCTGGGGATTCAACTACTTAGTCTCTAGCGGTTGTTTAACAATGTTTTTTCCTAAATTGGTCAAGGCAGGGAATGGGACATATTTAGGAACATACAGGGAACACATTCCTGATAATAAACAAGTTATACATTATTTTTTAAATAAACTATATAAACTCTCTGAATGTTCCTCAATATGTTGTAACATGTTTTAACAACAGCATGTTTTAACAACAGCAATCTGTTATCGACCAGAATATAATAAAGAACACACTAATGTGTCATTACAGACAACGATTGCGGCCAGGAATAGTTAATTGTGTTCTCATCCTCAAAATGGTCTCTAGTATATGTACATCCCTGAAGCCTTTCTTTAGTCTCTGACTGCAAGGGACCGTGTCACAAGTCTGGAACTAACATCCTCAAAATGGTCTCTAGTATATGTACATCCCTGAAGCCTTTCTTCAGTCTCTGACTGCAARGCACCGTGTCACAAGTCTGGAACTAACATCCTCAAAATGGTCTCTAGTATATGTACATCCCTGAAGCCTTTCTTTAGTCTCTGACTGCAAGGCACCGTGTCACAAGTCTGGAACTAACATCCTCAAAATGGTCTCTAGTATATGTACATCCCTGAAGCCTTTCTTCAGTCTCTGACTGCAAAGCACCGTGTCACAAGTCTGGAACTAACATCCTCAAAATGGTCTCTAGTATATGTACATCCCTGAAGCCTTTCTTCAGTCTCTGACTGCAAGGCACCGTGTCACAAGTCTGGAACTAAAATCTAAATACAGCATACCCCTGGCCCTTTGCTATGTGTCTACATGCATCGCAGGGGTGTCAATTGTGTATGGCAAAGCATGGCAGAGTATTAAAACCATTCCAATCCTCATTTAAAAGACAATAGCATTTTAGCATATTAGTGCTGGCTTTAGGACCATGCAGACGCCTCGGAGCGGGCAGGAAGGCTGTTTGCCTGGCTGCAGTGAACAGCATGACTTTCCCTTCAAAACGTGGTTAAAGATGGCTGTAAATGGCTAGGTAAATGCTGTTTGACATAACATGAAACTAAACTAGAGTTTTTAATCCCAGTTTTTAATTACAGCTAATTGCTGTAAAACATGTTGTCGTAGAATGTTATTTATGTCCCTTATCAAATGAGGTGAATGAAGTTACAGCAGCCAAGGTGATCATGGCTGGAGTCAATTTTGTTTGTTTTTGCTGTTCTCCGAATAGCATTTTAGAGTTTTTAAATTGTGTAGAAATACAGTAAATGAGCTTCAACACTGTCACTTTGCCATACCCTACGTTTATCTGAACTGACCCCATTTTGCCATACCCTGTTCGGTTGAAATCATATCCCAATTTAGCTGCATTTTAAAATAACTGCCCAAAACAAACTGGCTACAATTGGGAGCAGGGGTGCAACTTTCCCTGGCCACATGACCCCCCCACCGGAGATGCCTCAGAGCGGTCGAGTAGGCTGTTTGGTGGTTTCAGCCAGCTGGATTTAGGACCATGTGGACACCACAGAGCATGCAGACAGGCTGTGCAGCTTCTGACCAGCACGGTGCTGCTGTCTGTGTGTTGCACTTTTTCTCAGAGTTGTAAAAGCAAGCAGAGCAGAAACCGGCTACTCTTTATTTGGCTGATGTAGCTGGCAAGGTAATAGCTGTTTGACTTAACTGGGAAAAAAAGTATGTATTCCCAGTGCTGAGCTAGTAGTGTAGCTGACATGGAACGTTAGATAATGTTTCATCCTCTCTCGACTGAAGTTCTGTCTGAAGAAAATTAACTAGCTAGCTAGCTAGTAGCTACCACAGCCAGTTCAGCTCTAGCTATCTGTCAGTTKTATAGCCTTTTTGTCCCGTTTCAACAGAAGTAAATTAACTTGGCTAGTTTTCGCCAAGTAGATGTATCATTAGAGCTAGCCAAAAGTTGGCTCACGTTAGCTAGCTAGCTCACTTACTTCAGGTATTATTTGTGCCCCAATCACACTACAGTAGACTTGAATCAAACGATGAAACCAGCGGTCAAACGATCGAACACCGATATTCAGATGTTTTTTTTGACAGCGCAATGTGAGTTTTTATTCCAGTCAGTATAGCATTGTAACGTTATTGATCTGTCTGTTTCCCCTAGATAATTCCCTACTTTACACACTGACACGGTATAAACAGCTCTACAGGATTCACTGTCATGGTGCACAGTCAGCACACAACACAATATTGATGATGATGATGAATGGATACAGATACTGTATGTTTGAATGCCCAGTCATGTTCATATCATCTCAGACATCAATTACTGCAGTTTAAGGCCGTCCATAGAACATACTATATGCAAGTGAAACTGAATATCACGCGCTCAGAAATGTTATTCCTCTGCTGGAGGTGTAAAACACAAAAGGGGACATATTTGCATTATGTGAAGGCTGGAATAATTTTTGTTGTTGTAGAGCAGAGGCAAATAGATACTTTTTTCCGTAAATGGCACACGAGTCGCCTGTGGGATTTTGCCCCTGTCCATTGAGAAGGCTGCTGGGGGATGCCACGTTCCAAGGAATATGAGGATTGTGACCCAGATGCACAAGGCACGTCTCTCTCTCCCCAGATGGAGCTCTCTCCCACCATTTCATGGCTATTCATTGTTTCATAACATTCATTGTGTACGGCGTTTTGCTGTGTCTATCAATCACCAGTAGTAGCCTACATTTACCGTTAATTCCCATCATTTATCATCTGCCATCTTTGTTTGGTTATGGTCATTTCTGTTAATACATTAAATATAGTATTAGTAGAGTCATTTACAGATGTCATTGTCGGGAGTAGACGTGTATTAAGCAGATGTTAATGATACACTCTTGAGAAACACGTTTTTTTTTTGTTTATTTCATTTCATTTACAAGTTTTGTCAATTTATTTATTCTTTTTTTTTTTTTTTAAAYGCTCCTGTCATTGTTCAGTAAAGACGCACACCTGATTATGTATATAGAAGTAGGACTAGTCTACCTGGCCTGCGCACAAATGTAGGCCTATGAATGTGCCCATTTGAGGATGTCTGAGTATTTCTGATTGTCTTAACGAATCAAAACACTAATGAGCTGTGGAGCTTCTCAAAGTAATTTWTTTTCATCACCTCAAACAGAAAGTTAAAAAAGTCTGAAATTATTGAGAAGGACAATAATTTCTCAAACTATTTGAACAATATTTCAAACTCTCTCCCTTTCGATAACCACTCTGCATGAAAAGGGAAAAATGTAATGCTCTGATCCAGTGGAAACGTCATAAAATACCTGATTACTTCTTATCCTTTGCACAAATAGTCTACAGCTGTGTCTGCCCCAAGCTCACTGGCGCTGGAAACTGAGGGCCCAGAATATTTGATACAAMGTCTCAAGATTGCTAGTGCAAGTTTTGGGGCCACCCAGTTGATAGTTGATACAATGTTTCAAGATCGTTGACACATTGGTTATTTTCTACCTGCTGGCTGCAATGTTTTTGTGTTGGCTTTATGTAGGTTAGTATTACATAGTTGGCAATGGCAATAAAAGTTACTTTTAGATTTGTATAATTTTCATTTAGATTTAGATTGTCTGTGGTTAATCAACATTCTATGATTTTGAGATATAAAGACTATTATAAATTAAATTAAACTGTTCCAAGAAAAAGTGCATRTGCAAATTATAACTGGCGAGCAGATTGGTAGAAACGGCAAGATAAATTGGCACCCCAGATGGAAAAGGTTGCTGACTGCTGGTGTAGCCTATTACCAGCAACTTCAGGGGCGTATTGGCAGAGGCCAGCAGCAGCGAGAGGTTTTTTTCTTTCTGGTTAGGCTATCTTGATCTCTGGCTCCTTCGAGTCATTTGTGTGTCATCATTATTTAATCAAACATCRTGCTTAAAGCATCAGACAAGTTCAGTACAAGTTCAAACACATAGGATGTGTCTATATAGGCCTGTGGAAAAATAGACATTTTAAACTTTTGACTAATCGGTTGGGAAAGACTACACTTGGTGGATCAATATCTATTTTAGTCAGGGACAGCCCTAATAGAAATTCAGGAAATTAGCTCGAGACAATTCTGAGGGAGGAACCCCCCTGACAGATTATGTCCCGCCCACTAATAAAACCAAAGTTACGCACCTGATTAGGAGTATTGTAGAGTTTGGTCATTGTTTTTGAAGTAGCCTACTGATGAATAATGCAGTTAATTAGTTACAATTATGCAGAGGATTAGCTTTTCTATCTGGGTCTGAGTAATAGATAGATCGAGGTGCTCACTGCTCAGCTTGGACACTGACTGGAAGCACTTGCATGGGTCTTGAACAGCCTTATATYTMAAATGMATTAAACMGTTTTTTTWAACTCATCAATCTACACATAAYACYCCATAATTACAAAGAAAAAAAGGTGTTAGGAGATTTTTGCAAATGTATTAAAAATAAAAAACAGAAATACCACATTTACATAAGTATTCATACCCTTTACTCAGTACTTTGTTGAAGCACCTTTGGCAGCGATTACAGCCTCAAGTCTTCTTGGGTATGACGCTACAAGCTTGGCACATCTGTATTTGGGGAGTTTCTCCCATTCTTCTTTGCAGATCCTCTCAAGCTCTTTCAGGTTGGATGGGGAGTGTCGCTGCACAGCTATTTTCAGGTCTCTCCAGAGATGTTYGATTGGGTTCAAGTCCAGGCTCTGGCTGGGCCACTCAAGGACATTCAGAGACTTGTCCCGAAGCCACTCCTGCGTTGTCTTAGCTGTGTGATTAGGGTCGTTGTCCTGTTGGAAGATGAACTTTCACCCCAGTCTGAGGTCCTGAGCTCTCTGGAGCAGGTTTTCATCAAGGATCTCTCTGAACTTTGCTCCGTTCATCCTGAAAAATATCCCCACAGCATGATGCTGCCACCACCATGCTTCACCGTAGGGATGGTGGCAGGTTTCCTCTAGACATGACGCTTGACATTCAGGCCAAAGAGTTCAATCTTGGTTTCATCAGACCAGAGAATCTTGTTTATCATGGTCTGAGAGTCCTTTAGGTGCCTTTTTGGCAAACTCCAAGCGGGCTGTCATGTGTCTTTCACTGAATAATGGCTTCCGTCTGGCCACTCTACCATAAAGGCCTGATTGTTGGAGGGCTGCAGAGATGGTTGTCCTTCTGGAAGGTTCTCCCATCTCCACAGAGGAACTCTGGAGCTCTGTCAGATTGACCATCGGGTTCTTGGTCATCACCCTGACCAAGGGCCTTCTCCCCCAATTTCTCAGTTTGGCCGGGCAGCCAGTCCTAAGAATAGTCTTGATAGTTCCAAACTTCTTCCRTTTAAGAWTGATGGAGGCCACTGTGTTCTTGGGGACMTTCAATGCTGCATMATTTTTTGATACCCTTCCCCAGATCTGAGCCTCRACACAATCTTATCCGAAGCTCTACGGAAAATTCCTTCGACCTCATGGCTTGGTTTTTGCTCTGTCATACACTGTCAACTGTGGGACGTTATATAGAGAGGTATGTGCCTTTCCAAATCATGTCCAATCAATTGAATTTACCACAGGTGGTCTCCAATCAARTTGTAGAAACATCTCAAGGATGATCAATGGAAACAGGGTGCACCTGAGCTCAATTTCAAGTCTCATAGCAAAGGGTCTGAATACTTATGTAAATAAGGTATTTCTGTATTTGCTTTTTTTAAATAAATTTGCAAACATTTCTAAAAGCCTGTTGTCATTATGAGGTATTGTGTGTAGATTGATGAGGATTTTTTTATTTAATCAATTTTAGAATAAGGCTGTAACATAACAAAATATGGAAAAGGGGAAGGGGTCTGAATACTTTCCRAATGCTGTACATTATAAGAATAATGGTCCTACTATAAATTCAGGGAATTTCCCAGTAAATAAATAAAATATGTATCATTGGGTAACATAAGGTGAAAAATTCATAAAGTAAATTTTTATTTGATATTTTAGAAGGTCAGAGACGCAATAGGTTGTTTTTTCTTTAAGAAACATTAGTCACTATGATACAGCAGGCAGGTCCTGCACCCACTCATCCATAATCCCGCATAGATGCAGTTTTCCCACAATTATCCTATACTGTACTGGATGTTGATGACGGTGCTCAGTGCTCACGGTTTTGTCAGTCTTACCTTCTTGACAGATTTGAGAGTGGGCACCGCAGTGAATGCSGCAGACTGCAATTCACCGACGTTCATGTTCATGTCACTGTTCTTGCTAACGGTCATCGCAGAATATTTTTCCGCGACGTTCTCGGTCTCTTTTACATATTTCGTTGCCTGTTTCACCACCTCCAATTTACCGTCCACGACCGCRTCTGTCATCTTCGCATTCAAGTGATTCCGACCTTTTGGATGACAATTGTGATGATGTCCGACTTGGTAGGCTAGTCTTCTCTCTGCTGTCACGCACTGCTCGCTTTTCGTTGACCGGTGAGCTTTACTGCTTCGTGTTTGGAATTTCCGAACCGAAACTGTCTGCTGAGCGCAAAATCAAGAGATGGACCATGTAACGTTACTATACTGAATATTATTAGCTGGCATGTAAGCACTGAGCAGTGGAGAGTGTGTAGTCAACTATTGTCGTCGGTCATCCGCCGGTTTACCAGTTACAGTCGGTTGTCTCAGTCACAAGCTCAGCATCCGATGTGGGCGTCTTGTTAGAGCAGTCACCTGAATGAGTGGGCGGGATGTGGAAGGCTCTCGGCCAATGGCCAGCCGAGATGGTGAGAAGGGACCGCTCGTGTGCCCAATGAGAGCTGGACTGGACYCATCTCACTTTTGATAGCATCATGACCAGTGCAAGTCCACAGTCAGTTTTGTTCATGTTTAGATTTTTTTGTGTATTGATGTTCAATGAAGTGTATCAATAGCGACACCATGTTAATAKAATTTAATGAACAGATGTTACACGAAAGAGTTCACAGTCAAATAATTTGTTAACCACTAACGTTAATCTCCTGTGGACAGATTCAGTGTAAATGACAAACTTTAGCAGTCATTTTACTAATTGGAAACCRAGATTAGTTAACCACAATTTGTTGTATCTATCATCCCTGAAGGACTGCATCAAAAGATGAAAAAAAAGACCCCTTCAATTAAAACACGTTTTTGATGATTGATGAGATAAAGATGGTGAAGGGTCCTTTTTAACTCCGTCACAATCGTACACTGACTCGTTCACAAGGTGCTCATAGCCACGGGCAGTARGGGTGCTGCAAAACAGTAGTTGTATAATTAAGATCAGTATCTTACAGGATTCAACAGTTGGAATTGTAAACGTTGTTGCCCCTGTCCTTTCCTCTGTGATGTCATTCTAATGGAATCCAGAATGAACAAAACCCTGTACTCCAAACATTTACATCAAAAGGTGTAAAGTTAGAGGCAAAGACACAAAACATCTACATTAAAGATTTTTTCTTTGATCAAATAGCATGCAAAACAACCACTTTTTTTGTGCATAATTAATTTACCATCCTTACAGACCACTTAATGTATTGTACACAGGCTAGGTTTGAACCTGTAGACTTTGTCACCATGGAGATAAAACAATGTACAATACAGTAATTTAATAACATTGATATGATGTGATGATGTGGCTCAGTTGGTAAAGCATGGTGCTTGCAATGCTAGGGTTGTGGGTTCAATTCCCACCAGGGGACTAATATGGAAAAAGTATGAAAATGTATGCACTCACTACTGTAAATTGCTCTGGATAAGAGTGTCTACTAAAAAGGAATGAATAGCTGTCAGAAACCCCAAACATACACCTTCACATGTAATATCTTAAAAGAACAAAAGTTTACAACAATTGCAAAGGTGTGGGGAAAACTCTTYTAAGTAGTTGTGTGTTACTGACTGTGTCAGAGAATAATGAGTGTTCCTTAGTCCAGCTGATCTTCTGGAGAGGACTTACTGTGGGTCTAGTGGTACATGTTTGAAAAGTGCACTGTTATATTACACTAAACAAAGTACACCAGGATCCACCCCCAAAAGTCACTGGTTCCCTTCCTCTTGACAGACCATGTGACCACACCCAGGTGCCCGTGTATATTCTTCCACAACCTCCACTTCTCATCTGTGTCCCCTGAGTTAAATCCCTAAGAGCCCAGTACACACTCAAGGTAATCAAACCTCTCTGTGTGTTGTCAGGAAGCTGCTGTCTCTCAACACTGGTCAGGTCCTYAGACAGGTTGGCAGTGTTGGAGTCCAGAGTCACAGAAGCTCAATAATAGACAGTACCAGTCAAAAGTATGGACACACCTACTCATTCCAGGATTAGTCTTCATTTCACTATTTTCTACATTGTAGAATAATTGTGAAGACATCAGAACTATTAGTAGTAGTTTCTTTGCAGCAATTTGACCATGAAGGCCTGATTCACGCAGACTCCTCTGAACAGTTGATGTTGAGATGTGTCTGTTATTTGAACTCTGTGAAGCATTTATTTCTGCTGCAATCTGAGGCTGGTAACTCTGAATGAACTTATACTCTGCAGCAGAGATAATTCAGGGTCTTCCTTTCCTGTGGCTGTCCTCATGAGAGCCAGTTTCATCATTGTGCTTGATGGTTTTTGTGACTGCACTTGCAGAAACTTTCAAAGTTCTTGAAATGTTCCACATTGACTGACCTTCATGACCGTCAAGTAATGATGGACTGTCGTTTCTCTTTGCTTATTTGAGCTGTTCTTGCCATAATATGGACTTGTTCTTCCCACAAATTCACTTTTAACAAGGCACACCTGTTAATTGAAATGCATTCCAGGTGACTACCTCATGAAGCTGGTTGAGAGAATGCAAAGGGTGGCTACTTCGAAGAATCAAAAATATATTTTGATTTGTTTAACACTTTTTTGGTTACAACATGATTCCATATGTGTTATTTCATAGTTGATGTCTTCACTATTTTTCTACAATGTAGAAAATAGAAAAATACAGAGGAACCCTGGAATGAGTAGGTGTGTGCAAACTTTTGATTGGTACTGTATGTCTAAGCATATTTCTACAGAAGCTTAATCTATTGGGATGCAGTCATGCTTTTTATGTTTCTTTGAAGTCTAACACACCAAACAGGCTGTTTATCCTCCAGACAGCAGAGCTTGACTTTCTCACTGTGCAGACTGCAGAGCACCCGAGACCCAGCTGAAGCTCTGCCTCTCTTCCTGTAACTCAGACCCAGCTGAAGCTCCTGTACCTCAGACCGAGCTGAAGCTCCTGTACCTCAGACCGAGCTGAAGCTCCTGTACCTCAGACCCAGCTGAAGCCCTCTGCCTCCCCTCCTGTAACTCAGACCCAGCTGAAGGCTTCTGTAACTGCAGACCAGCTGAAGCTCCTGTAGCTCAGACGCAGCTGAAGCTCCTGTACCTCAGACCCAGCTGAAGACTCGCCTGTACCTCAGACCAGCTGAAGGCTCTCTGGCCTCCCCTCTGGTCCTAACAGACCCAGCTGAACTCCTGTAGCCTCAGAACGCAGCTGAGAGCTTCCTGTAACTCAGACGGGCGAAGCTGA
>NW_019942637.1:35214-44685 GCF_002910315.2 Salvelinus sp. IW2-2015
CCAAGAGAGAGATATGATTTCATCAGACGCACCGGAGAGGCTTCCCTCTTCTGTAATAGCGATTCTGAGATGACGATTACTTTATTTTTGAGAAGTTGGTAGCAGTGGAAGTCGCACACAGACTAGGCCAGAGGGTTTGACTATTGTATGTTGAAATTGTAGTGTCTGAAATAATTACAAAATAGCGTTGGATCTTCGCACGCTCACACACTGTGAGTCACACTCAGAATATAGGAGTTAAGAGACAAATTCTTATTTACCAATGACGGCAAGTACGATAGGGTGGAACCAGGCGGCGCGCGTCCAAGACGCCTAACAGAAACATCAGGGAAAGCTGGCCAGTATGGGGCCGAATTGTGTTGCGCGCGCCCTACTGGGGAACTGCAAAATCAACGGCCGGTTGTGATGAGGCAGGGCTGGAATGCGGCGAACGCAAGGCGTCCCTGGTAGTGAACACGTCTACCACTGACGATGCAGTGTTGCCCTTAGACCGCTGAGACCAGTCGGCGAGCGCAGATAAGTAATAATGTTGGTGTTTCTGTAGGGATTGAAAATGATGAAATAGCATGAATGTGGTAGTTGGCGCGATCTAGAACATGCCTTCCTGCTAACAGGTTTGTCAGGGGGTTGGATTTCTACTGGAACGTGATGAGAGCTGGTGTACAACGGTCACGAAGGATACAGTAGTTCTATTGCGTTATTTTTATCTACTGTTTAAAAGTGCTAAGATACTGTGTGTGAGCCATGTTGGCCACCAATTACGCGTGTCTCATCCTGGTCAACCCTGCCCACGGCCCGAGGAACAGAGGAGAGGAGCGTCAATTTAACACATTTTACATTTAAGTCGATTGTAGGCAGACGCTCTTATCCAGAGCAGACTTGACAATGTGGAAAAGTTCATACATAGGATTATGCATGGGTCCCCCCGTAAATGGGGATATGAAGCGCCACAACCCGTGGCGTTGCAAAGCGCCATGCTTAGCCAAACTGGAGCCCACAACGGGGACCGGACAAAAAATCAACGGCCAGGTGTGTTGATACGCAGCCTGGAATCGAACCAGGGTCTGTAGTGACAACCTCTAGCCACTGAGATAGCAGGTTTGCCTTAGAGACGCGCTGAGCCCCACTCCGTGGCAGCAGCTCATAAAACCTGAATGTGTGGCGTCAGTTGGGTGGCGCACACGGTCAGTGGATTCACTGAAGTATAGGTTCTACTGGTGACTGTTTTTATCTACTGCTAGAAAGAGTGTGTAAACGATATATTGATGAAATTCATCCTCACTCTAGAACCTAAACAGGGAGAAATATCAAACACAACACCACACAAACACACACACACACACACGCAGAACCCAAGACGAAAATATCATCAATGAAAAACATACAGAACTAGAAAAAGGACTTCAAGTCAACGTAATACAGAATTAATGAACGAGATGAGCTCAGTGAAACAATGTTGTCAACCACAAACAAAAAAAATTGTTTGGAGGAACTGCTTCAAGAAGAATATAAAATGGTAACAACGTCAAATATTTAAAAAAATGACGCCCTAAAGTAAAACAATACACGGGTCATTCAGACGTCGTGGCAACATAAATGTGTCGTCTATTTCGCTACAAAGAAAAAAAAGTTGTATAAAATACATTCCCTGTAMAGACAATAACTGGGTACTGGATATTGAAAACACGTCTGAAAGCAAGACTTGGGGTCAATTCCATTTCAATTCAGGAAGTAAACTGAAATTACAATTWTCCTCTATTAGTTCTCTATGAGAACATTTTGAAATTGGACCCTGCTGAGAAGTGCTTACAAAAAAACATTCTAACTAATATTCATTTTCATATTGGAGACAATATTTGACAATTCTTATGGACCAAGGCTGGGCTTCTATGGTGCATGTTTCAACAAAAAGACACACACAGGGCAAAAATAAGTGTACCATCATTTTGTACCATCTTTTTGACTCTTTTTCAGCTGAATTTGTAAACAGTTTTTTTGCATTTGTGAAACCCACCAAAATTATTTTGCTGCTTTTACGACCAAACAAAATGTATTCTGCAACYAACTACCATCAGTTATGACTTCTTCGGCAAACATGAAGTCATTGACCGGGGTATTATGCAGGTGAAACATCTCATCGTTGTCTTGGTTTCCAGGACAGAGCACTACAGTCCCAGTAAATCTTACCTTTCACATCTTTACTTGCTGTGTGTCCGAATACCTCAGGCACTGCAGCCAGTCACAGAGCCAGGTCTGGAAGACCAGGGAGCTGGGAGGTCAAGGGTTAAAGTTAATTCCTAGTGGCCCATCATGGAGGACCCCAGTCAYAGGGATATCAGATTGTTGAGTATAGGGGCAAGAGGTGGTGGGAGAATACAGGTTTATGCTTTCTTTCTGGGGCAAAATGTCTGCCATGGCATCATCTGGATAGTAACTACATATTTGTGGTGGGTGAGGTCTTGGATGAGTTTCCTCCTTACATTGTAAAGCACTTTGGAGTGTCTGGAGAAGTGCTATATCAATCCAATCAATTATTATTATTATTCTTAGGAGATGAGAGGTGTAGCTGGGTGCTGACTAGCTGGGTGGGGGGGCTCAGAGGGCCTCTACTGGCTGACGGAGGGGTGGTCGGGGGTTGTAGGTGTTAAGAAACTCGGACCATCTGGGCTACATCGTCTTCTCCTGCCTGGGCGGCCAGCTCTGCCTGTTGCTGAGGAAGAGAAGGCGAGAGAGAGAGAGAGAGAGAGAGGAAGGAAGGTACCAGTCAACCTAAACATGTATCATGAACATTCTATAACATCATGTACAGTGCCTTCGGAAAGTATTCAGACCCCTTGACTTTTTCCCACATTTTGTTACGTTACAGCCTTGTTCTAACATGGATTAAATAGCAATGAATCTACACACAATACCCCATAATGACAAAGCGAAAACAGGCTTTCAGAAATTTTAGCAAATATATTAAAAATAAAAAACAAATACCTTATTTACATAAGTATTTAAGACTTTGCTATGAGACTCGAAATTAAACTCAGGTGCATCCTGTTTCCATTGATCATCCTTGAGATGTTTCTACAATTTGGAGTCCACCTGTGGTAAAWTCAATTGATTGGACATGATTTGGGAAGGCACACACCTGTCTATACAAGGTCCCGCAGTTGACAGTGTATGTCAGAGCAAATACCAAGTTATGAGGTCGAAGGAATTGTCCGTTGAGCTCCGAGACAGGATTGTGTTAAGGCACAGATCTGGGGAAGGGTACCAAAAAAATTCTGCAGCATTGAAGGTCCCCAAGAACACAGTGGCCTCTATCGCTCTAAATTGGAAGAAGTTTGGAACCACCAAGACTCATCCTAGAGCTGGCCACCCGGCCAAACTGAGCAATCGGGGGAGAAGGGCCTTGGTCAGGGAGGTGACCAAAAACCTGATGGTCACTCTGACAGAGCTCCAGAGTTCCTCTGTGGAGATGGGGGAACCTTCTAGAAGGACAACCATCTCTGCAGCACTACACCAATCAGGCCTTTATGGTAGAGTGGCCAGACAAAAGCCACTCCTCAGTAAAAAGGCACATGACATCCCGCTTGGAGTTTGCCAACAGGCAACCGTAAAGACTCTCAGACTATGAGAAACACGATTCTCTGGTCTGATGAAGCCAAGATTTAACTCTTTGGCCTGAGTGCCAAGCGTCACGTCTAGAGGAAACCTAGCATCATCCCTACGGTGAAGCATGGTGGTGGCAGCATCATGCTGTGGGGAGGTTTTTCAGTGGCAGGAACTGGTAGACGAGTCAGGATCGAGGGAAAGATGACGAGAGAAAAGTACAGAGAGATCATTGATGAAAACCTGCTCCAGAGCACTCAGGACCTCAGACTGGGGTAAAGGTTCACCTTTCAACAGGACAGCACCCTAAGCAAACAGCCAAGACAACGCAGGAGTGGCTTTGAGACAAGTCTTTGAATGTCCTTGAGTGGCCCAGCCAGAGCCCGTACTTGAACCCGATCGAACATCTCTGGAGAGACCTGAAAATAGCTGTGTAGTGACACTCCCCATCCAACCTGACAGAGCTTGAGAGGATCTGCAGAGAAGAATGGGAGAAACTCTCCAAATACAGGTTGCCAAGCTTGTAGGCGTCATACCAAGAAACTCGAGGCTGTAATCGCTGCCAAAGGTGCTTCAACAAAGTACTGAGTAAAGAGTCGGAATACTTATATAAAATGTAAAATAAAATTTGCAAAAATGTATTGTGTGTAGATTGATGAGGGGGAAAAAAACCAAATTAATTAATTTTTAGAATAAGGCTGTAATGTAACAAAACGTGGGTCAAGGGGTCTGAATACTTTCCGAATGCACTGTACATTACAGCATTTCCCATTCTAAAAGCTATTATTATTATTATTATTATCATCTATGTGTATTTTTATAAAACCTGAAAAGACTGGCACTAGTAAGGATTCTTTAAATTGTATAATGGCGGATATAGTGAGGAAGCAGATTGAGATAGCCAGTAGGACCTCAACTCATCCCCCTCCTGAATATCTGGTTGTGGTTCCCCCTCACCAGCTCTCTTACCAGGGCCAGGGCCATCTCCTCCCTCTCCTTGGGAGAGAAGAAGCGTCCTCCGTCTCCCCTCTTGCGCTGCATGGCGTGACGGTGACGGGACTCGTGCAGGTATTTCTGCAAAACAGAGACAAACAAACGTTAGTCACTAACAACACTGTTCTTTCAGTCAAGCATCAGAAGAACATAATCAATTCCCATACTCCATAATGACAGCCCTTCAGAAAAGCATGAGACCATTCTCACTCATCCTTGTCTTTGGGGGGGGGGGGGTCTTTCTCTCAGCCTCTAGCTTGGCACTGTCATACCCTAACGCTAACCCTACTACGTCAGCTGACGCTTGTCAGATGTGGCAGGGCAAAGAGAAACACTGCTGCAAGCTGCCCAGTGACGCGAGCCTACCAGACCAGGTAAATTCCTTCTTGCTTCGAGGCAAGCAACACTGAACTGTGAATGAGAGCACTAGTTGTTCTGGACGACTGTCTGATCTCGCTCTCCATAGCCGATGTGAGTAAGACCTTTAAAACAGGTTAACATTCACAAGGCAAAATTAAATAAWAATGTGTTCACAAAATTAAAAAAATACATTCAAAACGCCGTGGAGCCAGACAAATTACCAGGATGCTTACTTAATAGCATGATTTGATCAGCTGGCAAATGTCTTCAGACATTTTCAACCTCTCCCTGACCCAGTCTGTAAAACCTACATGTTTCAAGCAGACCTCCATAGTCCCTGTGTCCAAGAACGCCAAGGTAACCTGTCTAAATGACTATCGCCCCATAGCACTCAACTGTAGCTATGAAATGCTTTGAAAGGCTGGTCAGGGCTCACATCAACACCATCATCCCAGAAATCCTGGGTCCAATCCAATTMACATACCGCCCGACCACAGATGATGCCATCTCTATTGCACTCCACACTGCCCTTTCCCACCTGGACAAAATAAACACCTATGTGAGAATGCTATTCATTGACTACAGCTCAGCGTTCAACAACAGTGCCCTCCAAGCTCATCACTAAGATCAGGACCCTGGGAATGAACACCTCCCTCTGCAACTGGATCCTTAAGGCAGTTAACCCACTGTTCCTAGGCCGTCATTGAAAATAAGAATTTGTTCTTACCTTTATTTAACTAGGCAAGTCAGTTAAAAAATAAAAAAAAATAAAAACACATCCGCCACGCTAACCCGCAACACGGGGGCCCCTCAGTGGTGTGTGTTTTAAGGGTTCGTCATCCTTCAGTTGGCTGGTGCCTTGCCAAACTCGGCTAGCCGAACGAACTGAACGAGTGTGCTCGCACTCCCTTAAAAGACCTTCCGTTGAAAAAGCAATACTAGTGTTATGAGAACCTGTAGCCAGTATACACGTCCTCAAAAAGTCAGAATTGATCTAAATAGATTTATTGAGTTGTCATTAAATTTTGGCATTTTTGCCGAGGAGAGCTTAGCCTCGCAATTTTACATCTAACTAAGATGTTGAGTGCAGTATTTCTCAAAAATAAAAATAAATGTTGTGTATGAAAGCAAGTTGTCTCTCATTGAATGACAACAAAGACTTTACTGAAGAATCCCTGCCAATCACCCGACGAAGGAGCGTAGAATTCGGCTCCGAACATTGTCTCGTTCTCTAGAATTGTTTTGGTGTGCCCCCGCCAAAGTCCAAAACGAACAAAAACGTCACAAAATGTCATAATATATGCATAAACTCTAACGAACAGTTTCGGCTGGGAAGCATGCGGACGCCTTTATTGCCCTCCCAGTTCAACCACAACTGCTTGGCCGCGCAGGACTCCAACACCATCATTAAGTTTGCTGAAGGCACGACGTGGTTGGCTTGATCACCGATGACGGTGAGACAGCCWATAGGGAGGAGGTCAGTGACTTGACATTGTGGTGCCAGGACAACAACAACAACCTGTACCTCAACACGATCAAGACAAAAGGAACTGATYGTGGACTACAGGAAACGGAGGGCYGGGTCACCCCCATCCACATCGACAGGGCTGTAGTGGAGCGGGTCGAGAGCTTCAAGTTCCTCTGTGTCCACKTCACTAGTTTCTAGTTTTTATTAGTCGTATGTACGGGATACATCGTCTAATGAAATGCTTACTTGTAGGTTCCTTATAGAACAATGCAACAACAATAAGAAATAATTAAAGATAAAAACAGGAACATAAAGTAAATGTCTCAGAATAGAATAAATATAATACAGGAAGGCACAATTTATAGAACAAAATATTTACACGTGTATTGGGAAAGGGGGATGGGGGGGGGCAAGTGTATAAATTGTGCAGTATAGTAAGGGTCTGGAAGCAGCAGTTGTGATGTTTGCTAAGGTGCAGAGAATCAGAGCAGTTGGTCAGTCCAGTCTGTCCAGTCTGAGCCTGTTGGTATCAGACCTCATGCTCTGATACCATCTGCCCAACGGGAAGGGAGAGAACAGCTCACGGTTGGAGTGTGTGGGGTCTGTGATGATGCTGCGTACCTTCCTTATGAACCGTTTCCGAGTAGATGTCCTGGATGGGGTGGAAGCACGGTCCCAGTGATGTATTGGGCCGTCTTTACCACCCGCTGGAGGGCCTTGCGGTAGTGGATGGAGCATCATTCCCTTACCAGGCCATGATGCAACCAGTCAAGACACTCTCGATGGTGCTGGGATAGTATTTGGAGAGGACCTGGGGTGGCATGTCAAATTTCTTCAGAGTGCAAAGCCTTCATCAAGGCAAAGGGTGGCTACTTTGAAGAATCTCAAATATATTCTGATTTGTTCAGCACTTTTTTGGTTACTACATGATTCCATATGTGCTATTTCATAGTATTGGTATCTTCACTATTATTCTACAATGTAGAAAATAGTCAAAATAAAGAAAAACCCTCTGCATATAGTGGGGTCGCCATTTTAGCATCAGAAACTCCAGGACGGGTGAACAGCATCTCGCAATGTTTTCAACTTCGGTACGCTAGGAATTGTTTATGAGGAAACATTCCCAGACCGACAATGTTTTCAACTTCGGTACGCTAGGAACTGTTTATGAGGAAACATTCCAGACCGACATTGTTTTCAACTTCGGTACGCTAGGAACTGTTTATGAGGAAACATTCCGAACCGACAATGTTTTCAACTTCGTACGCTAGGAACTGTTTATGAGGAACATTCCCAGACCGACAATGTTTTAACTTCGGTACGCTAGGAACTGTTTATGAGGAAACATTCCCAGACCGACAATGTTTTCAACTTGCGGTACGCTAGGAATCTGGTTTATGAGGAAAACATTCCCAGACCGACAATGTTTTCAAACTTCGTTACGCTAGGAATTGTTTATGAGGAAACATTCCAGACCGACAATGTTTTCAACTTCGGTACGCTAGGAACTGTTTATGAGGAAACATTCCAGACCGACAATGTTTTCAACTTCGTTACGCTAGGAATTGTTTATGAGGAAACATTCCCAGACCGACAATATTTTCAACTTCGGTACGCGTAGGAACTGTTTATGAGGAAACATTCCAGACCGACAATGTTTTTCAACTTCGGTACGCTAGGAACTGTTTTATGAGGAAAATATTCCCAGACCGACAATGTTTTCAACTTCGTTACGCTAGGAACTGTTTATGAGGAAACATTCCCAGACCGACAATGTTTTCAACTTCGGTACGCTAGGAACTGTTTATGAGGAAATATTCCCCGACCGACCGACTCTTACCAGAAGCCACCGTTCGAGGCATTCGAAATACGGAGAAGACGTCTGGTTGAATAGCAGAGTCGAGTGTGTTGTCCGTAAGCTACGTCTCAGTAAAATAAAGACATTCCTTCCCTGATGTCCCTTTGCGTTTGAAGCCTTGCTCAGAGTTCCAGTGATTGGACATTAGCCATCAGAGTATTAGGAAGCGAGGCCGTGTAGCCCGTCTTTTCAGCCTAGCTTGGAGTCCCGCTTTCCTTCCTCTTCTTCGTCGTTGCCTTAGGTCATTCAGAAGGAATTATCATGGTCCACATACACCAACACAGTCTCGAAGATGGCACGACAACGCCTTTTCCCCTCAGGAGGCTGAAAAGATTTGGCATGGACTCAGATCCTTAAAAATGTCTACAACTGCATCATTGAAAGCATCTTGACTGGCTGCATCACTGCTTGGGTATGTCAACTGCTTGGCATCTGACCGCAGGGTGCAACAGAGGGTAGTGCGTACGGCCCAGTACATCATTGGGGCCAAGGTCCCTGCCATCCAGAACCTCTATACCAGGCGGTGTCAGAGGAAGGCCCTAAAAAATTGTCAAATTGCAGTCACCCAAGTCATAGACCGTTCTCTCTGCTAACGCAATGCAGGAGTACCGATGCACAGAGTCTGGAACCAACAGGACGCTGAACTTCTACCCCCAAGTCAAGAGACTGCTAAATAGTTAAATCATAGCCACCTGGACTATCTTCATTGATAATTTTAGCAATAACTCTTGACTCATCAAATACGCTGCTGCTACTGTTTTTTATAATACCTGTTGCCTATGTAACGATGTGAAATGGCTAGCTAGTCATTTCACATGACTAGCTAGCTACTCACCATCCTCTCCAGCTTGGCGCGGGCTGTCATCACACACTAACCCTAACCCAGGGCTACTCACCTCTCTTCTTGGGATCTTGCCCTCTGCCTCCAGCTTGGCGCGGGCCTGTCTTCTTCTCAGGATGCGATGGTACTGTTTAGCGTTGACGTACAGAGGTTCCTCCTCTAGCATCTCAAGCCCCAGGTAGAGGGGATACGCTGCATACCAGGCACCGCACCTCCACTGGCATCATCTAGCAGGAGAGACAAACTAGTTAGAGGGACAACACACATATGGCATGTGCCTGTCTTTCCAATAAAACACCCCATACCATAGAGATTGTGTAATATCTAATTCCTGCCCAATACCTACTGAGT
>NW_019942637.1:46806-51131 GCF_002910315.2 Salvelinus sp. IW2-2015
TGGCAGGGAAGAGATCCTAATACGGAACAACCAGTTCCCGGGGCCACTCGACCCTACCTACCGGAAGCACAGCAGTCCGGGGCCAACTCCTGACATTACTACAGACCGAACCAGCACACTTCCGGCCACTCTCCTACATACCGGAACACCATGTGCCGGGGCACTCCTGACCCTACATACAGGACACACCAAGTCCGGGGCCACGGCTGACACCTACATACAGAGACCACAACGTTCCACGGCGTCACTGTCCTGACCCCTAACCATACAGGAACACAAGTACGGTTGCGCACTCTGACACCTACCATTACAGAACACACAGTTAACGGGCGCACTCCTGACCTACATACAGGGAAACCACACGTACCTGGCCACCTCCTGACCCTAGCAACATGAACCCACCGGGTACGGGGGCCACTCCTGACCCGTACATACAGGTAATCACTACACACCAGAGGTTTACACACTCACAGGGTCTTTACTCATATTCAATGTGGTATACGAGGTGTGTAGTTTCTCACGTGGAAGGTTGAAACTAATTGTGTGGTTGCTTGTGTGTGGATGTGGGTGCATACATGCACTGTTGTGTAGTGTAGAGTGTGTTTACAGCGCCTGTGGGTGTGTGTGTTGTGTGTGTGTGTAGTGTATGTGTTGGTTACTTATATGTGTGCTGCTTGTGTGTGGGGGAGAGTGTGTGTGTGTGTGGAAGTGTGTTGCATGTGTGTGTGTGTGTGGTGGAGAGTGTGGCATGCGCCTGTTGTTGGTGTGTATTACCTGGGTTCTGTCAGGCTGTGATGGCTGTGTTATGTGGTTGTTGGATGTATAGATCTGTTGGGTTTTGACCCTGCTGTCCACCTAGCTGTAACATCTGGCCGTTCTGCAGCTGGATCTGCTGTCCACCTAGCTGTAACATCTGGCCGTTCTGCAGCTGGATCTGCTGTCCACCCTGCAGCTGGATCTGCTGTCCCCCCTGTAGCTGGATCTGACAGTGAAACGTGATCAGGTGATAGCTTTGTGTTCGTAATATCATTTCAACTCCTGAATCTGGCTCAAAGAAATACGATTACTAGAATGGGAAAAGCCCCTAAGACCACTGCAATTTGACTGCATCCTCATTGAATGGATTCTAGTAAATATATTTCTGTATGTTTTTTCTTTTCTTCATCCCATTCCTCACCTGTTGTAGTCCCTGTCCTCCAGACACAGGCACTTGCATGATGGTCTGTCCTTGTCCCCCACCCATAGCCTGCACCATGATGGGTTGCCCTGACGACGTGATCAACTGCCCTCCGCTCACCTGCACCATCAGGGGCTGACCCTGGACCTGTGTGTGTGTGTGTGGGGGGGGGGGTAAAATAAAAAAAATCATCCAATGTATAGCTTCATATAAAATAAACGTTTCATGGCACAGTCAGAGTTCCATAGAATGCCATGCATACCATTCAGGCGTATGAATTGACATTTCTGACAAAGCATTCCTGCTTTTAGGAAATAAAATGATAAACACACACACACTTGGAATGGAGCCAGCTCTTTGAGTTGACACTATGCGGAAAACAGAGTCAAATACGATGGACAACAAGATGGCCGAACTATTGTTTCGATATGTTGATACCTCCATTAAAGAGGAGTTACATTGCAGTTCAGAACAGCGATARCCTAATAGCATGCTAGCGGTGCTCAGAGCACGGAGATGGGTGGGTGGACGAGGGTCATGCAGTACACTGTGACACTGAGTGACAGTCAGGCCGGCGGTCACACCACTACCTGGAGTGTCTGCACCTGCTGGCCAGAGGCCGTCATTACAGCCGCCTCGGTCTGCAGCTGCACTGCCGTCACTGTGCCCTGAGTCTGCAGACAAGGCAGCATACGTTGGATCACTTTGAGCAAGGCGAGGAGCAGAATCGCTCATCTTAATCACATCACGAGTAGATATATTTGGGGAAGCAAGGTGATGTTGATATCAGTGATTCTGCATAACAAAAGATGCCCCATCCAGAGGTCCCAGAGAAGTGTAACAAGGGACGCCTCGTCCCAGAGGTCCCAGAGAAGTGTAACAATAGACGCCTCGTCCCAGAAGTCCCAGAGAGGTATAACAATTGTTTGATAATATAAGCAGTATAATTGCATTTCCATGTAAAATGTCCCATGAGCAATAACATGTGAAATTCACCAAATTGGGTGTCAAATGAACGCTAAGATTTTTATTTAATCATTTAATAAAAATGTAAATTGTAATATATATATATAAAAATCGCACACAGAAGAAGTTCGAAGGATAATTTAGTTGCTAATGGCAGCCTGCAGTACCCTGGTCAGCCTTCAACTTGAGTAACTCAAAGAGAGCGGGCAGCACGGAGCTACCTTGCAACGTCAGTTCCTGGAGTAGAGCTACCTTGCAACACCACTTCCTGGAGTAGAGCTAGCCTGCAACACCACTTCCTGGAGTAGAGCTAGCCTGCAACACCACTTCCTGGAGTAGAGCTAGCCTTGCATCACCTTCCTGGAGTAGGAGTCTTAGCCGCAACCACCTATGTCCTTGGAGTAGAGCTAGCCCTGCAAAGCATCCAGGTTCTGGAAGTGCGGAGCTAGCCTTGCAACCCCATTCTGGAGGTGAGAGGCTAGCCTGCAACATCCACTTCTGGAGTAGAGCAAAGCCTGTCAACACAACTTTCCTGAGTATGGTATAGCCTGTCCAACGATTAACTCAAACGTGGAGTAGAGCTACCTGCAACGTACAGTTCTCCTGGAGTAGAGCTAGCCTGCAACAGCCCTTCCTGGAGTAGCGTAGCCTGCACACACTCCGTGGAGTAGAGCTCTAGCTGCAACTCACTTCCTGGAGTAGAGCTAGCTGCAACACCACTTCCTGGAGTAGCCTAGCTGCAACACCACTTCCTGGAGTAGCGTAAGGCCTGCAACACCACTTCCTGGATGTAGAGCTAGCCTGCAACACCACTTCCTGGAGTAGAGCTAGCCGTGCAACACGCAACTCTCCTGGAGTAGAGCTAGCCTGCAACACCACTTCCTGGAGTAGAAGCTAGCCTGCACATTCACCGACTTCCTGGAGTAGGAGACTAGCTGCAAACCAACTTCCTGAGTAGAGCTCGTCCTGCATAGACGTACACTCCCTGGAGTAGAGCTAGCTGCAAACCTACTTCTGGAGTAGAGCTAGCCTGCAACCACCACTTCTGGAGTAAGAGCTAGCCTGCAACACACTTCCTGGGAGTTAGAGCCTGCTACTGCATACACACTTCCTGGAGTAGAGCTCTAACCCTGCGAACCAACCATCTCTGGATAGAGCTAGCCTGCAAACACCACTTCCCTGGATGTAGAGCTAGCCTGCACACCGATCTTCCTGGGAGTAGCTGCATAGGCCTGCAACCCACTCCCTGGGTAGCTAGCTGCACACCAGCTCCTGGAGTAAGTCTACGCTGCAACACCATTTCCTGGAGTAGAGCTAGCCTTTGCAACATGTTACCACTCCCTGGAGTAGAGCTAGCCTGCAACGTGCACCTTCCTGGAGTAGAGCTAGCCTGCAACGTCAACTTTCTGGAGTAGACTAGCCTTGCAACACCACTTCCTGGAGTAAGAGCTAGCCTGCAGCCCCACTTCCTGGAGTAGAGCTAGCCTGCAACACCACTTCTGGAGTAGAAGCTAGCCTGCAACAACCACTTCCTGGAGTAGAGCTTAGCCTGCAACACATTCTGGAGTAGCTAGCCTGCAACACACTTCCTGGAGTAGAAAGCTAGCCTGCAACACCACTCCTGGAGTAGAGCTGAGCCTCAACACCACTGCCAGTGACTTCTGCCACCCTTGAGTAGAGCTAGCCGTTGCAAGCACCACTTCCTGGAGTAGGTAGCCTGCACCTCCCTGAAGCACTTGGCAGACACCACTCCCCTGAGTAGAGTAAGCGAACATGAGCTGAGGCCTGCAACAGCCATCTCCCTGGAAGCTAAGAGCTAGCCTGACCACACCACTTCCTGGAGTAGAAGCTAGCCTGCACACCTCATCTGTAAGGTACCTGAAACCTCGAAAGTAAAGCTGCGCCGTGCAACACCACTTCTGGATGTATTGAGCTAGCACTGCAACACCCACTTCCTGGAGTAGCTAGCCTGCAACAGGCACTTTCCTGGCAGTAGAGGCTAGCCTCTAAACATCCACTTCCTGGCGTAGAGCTATGGCGCTGGCAACACCACTCTCTGGCCAAGTCGAGCTAGCCTGCTAACGTACTTGTCCTGGAGTAGAGCTAGGCCGTGTCAACGTCACTGTCCTGGAGTAGAGCTAAGCCGTGCAAGCCATTCCGTGGAGTAGAGCTAGCCTGCAAA
>NW_019942637.1:51156-54555 GCF_002910315.2 Salvelinus sp. IW2-2015
CCACTTCCTGGAGTAGAGCTAGCCTGCAACACCACTTCCTGGAGTAGAGCTAGCCTGCAACACCACTTCCTGGAGTAGAGCTAGACTGCAACACCACTTCCTGGAGTAGAGCTAGCCTGCAACGTCACTCCCTGGAGTAGAGCTACCCTGCAACGTCAGTTCCTGGAGTACAGCTAGCCTGCAACACCACTTCCGGGAGTAGATCAAACTGCACATGTTATAGACCACCTTCTGCCCCCAGCTGTGCCCTGGACACCATATGTGAATTGATTGCCCCCCATCTATCTTCAGAGCTCGTGCTGCTAGGTGATCTAAACTGTGACATGCTTAACACCACGGCCATCCTACAATCTAAGCTTGATGCCCTCAATCTCACACAAATTATCAATGAACCCACCAGGTACAACCCCAAATCCATAAACACGGGCACCCTCATAGATATCATCCCAACCAACTTGCCCTCCAAATACACCTCTGCTGTTTTCAATCAAGATCTCAGCGATCACTGCCTCATTGCCTGCATCCGTAATGGGTCTGCGGTCAAACAACCACCCCTCATCACTGTCAAACGCTCCCTGAAACACTTCAGCGAGCAGGCCTTTCTAATCGACCTGGCCCGGGTATCTTGGAAGGATATTGACCTCATTCCATCAGTAGAGGATGCCTGGTTATTCTTTAAAAGTGCCTTCCTCATCATCTTAAATAAGCATGCCCCAATCAAAAAATGTAGAACCAGGAACAGATATAGTCCTTGGTTCWCTCCAGACCTGACTGCCCTTGACCAGCACAAAAACATCCTGTGGCGTTCTGCATTAGCATCGAACAGCCCCCGAGATATGCAACTTTTCAGGGAAGTTAGGAACAAATATACACAGGCAGTTAGGAAAGCTAAGGCTACCCACTGTTCCTAAGCCGTCATTGAAAATAAGAATTTGTTCTTAATAACTGACTTGCCTAGTTAAATAAAAGGTTAAATAAATAAATKATGTATCTAATCTACAGTCATTATTATGTTACCTGGTGTTCATCTACTTCACTTACTTTAGTTCAATAACCAAAACTCAAGGTGTTATATCATAGTGGACATCTTTGAATTCGGAATAAAGTATTTTTGAGTTTTTGGAAAACGTGGTCACATTAATTTTTACCTTCATTATGTTACCAAACTTTACATCTGAACTGTTCAAGTAAATTTGTTTGTGTAAAATATTCAGTGGAAATTGTTTAAAAAAAGTAGTCCTTGTGCATCAAGTTAGAGTATGGTTTAACCTTGCAATCAATGTTTTTGTTTGTTTGGCTTTTACAGTGGATGTGGGTACCAGACCTACCCTGCAGCCATTCTCATGGCCTTTTACAAGGGATGGGGTACGGACCCTGCGGCCCCTCGTGGCTTTTACAGTGGATGTGGGTACCAGACCCTGCAGCCTCTCATGATGACTTCAGATTTTTTGTGGCTCCACATAACAGATTCCGTCCACATCGATGCACGCGCATCATTTGTGACATTGTCAGCCAACCCGTCCGTCTATATGTGTCTCCGCTTGTTCTCATGTCTTTTTTGTCTCGTCTCCTTCTGTGCTGTGATCGTGCACCTTCCTATTTACACACACACCAAGCCCCTCCCCCTGACATCAGGCCCCGCCCCCTAGCACTCACAACAAAGATGAGAGATCACTATTTGCTCTCTGACGAACGGTTTCAACTCACTATTTGCATTTGAGGTTTGGTCCGACAATTATTTTACTGTAACAGAGGAGAAGTTAAAAAAAAATATTTAAAAAAATTCGTTTGAAATGTTATGTCTGAACTCTTCAAAATTGCTTGCATGCTGTTCAAACAGTTGGGAAACGGACAGAAGAGTGTGTTCATAATTCAACTGYTCYACCTTGTTAGCGAGCAAACAGGTCCAAGTCGGAATATAAAGATTAGCTGGCTACTCACTAGCACGTGAGYTTATGCCAGAGACTGTTTATGAGACCTGTGTTAATGTTCTAGAACGCCTGCTACACGAAGTTGGTCATTATTAGTGAATATGCATTATACATGGTTCTGGTTAAATTTGGAACAAAAAGGGCATTTTTCAGAGACCGACTTGAAAGCCAGATCAGTTATTATTGCCAAAAAGCAGGTTAAACTATTATATTATTAGTGAGTGTTATGGTTGTTGAAGACTTATATTTAGCCTAGGTATAAATTTCACCAGCTCCGAATTCATTCGATTGTTGCGGACTGTTTGAAATGTAGTGTATTTGACCTTTTAAATTGTACAACACATTTTATTTAAAAGATCAAGATATACATTGTTAAATCACCCATGAATTTGAAAAGAAAAAATCTATATATGATTTTAAGGCCTAACTGATTGAGAGGTTTGAACATGAATTAATTCAAACCAGCAGCAGCTCATAGTAGATAGTTACCCACCTGTTGTTGTATCTGTCCATTGGACGTCTGCACGACTATCTGCTCCCCAGTCGAGGTGGTGGCGGTGGTGTACTCCATGGTCAGCTAGTCACTTCCTGTTATTGTCACTTCCTGTTAAGTACAGAGTTTTGTCAATAAAATGTGAAGCAGGTTGGGATGTCAATACCAAGGTTAGGGTCACAAAAGCAATAATAGCCTATGACAGTGTTTTCCCAATATTCATTTAGCAGCGGAGGCCTCATTGTTGCCACCGCTGCAACAAAAAAAAAAGTAATTTAGTCATATGTTTCTGCCAAGACGCGCTTTTAAATTRATAGTTGTTGGCTCAATGACTGGAAGTCTATGGGAACAGGTAGCATGTAATTGCGCTAACGTTAGTGGCAATGAAACACCATTTTCCACCACCATGCTAACATAGATAGAACAATGAGMCAGATATTTCACCGGAAAATATCAAATGTGCATCCGGTTGCCGTTTCCACTCACTACCAAATATGGGAATGAGGGGAAGCCCAGTGGCCGGCAGTGGGAGAAGATGGAGCGAGATGGACTTGGGTCGACATTTAGCTAATTTTCTCCTCAATGAAACATTTTGATGTCAATGCAATTTTCTGTTTCTAAAATATGTAACGAAAAAGTGGACTACGTTTTGTAGACTTTTACCAAAGTAAAAAAACAAATAAAATGTGATCGTTTAAAAGGAGTGCAAGGGCGAATTGAGTTATTGCACACCGTGCACTTCACAGAGTAGGCGTTCCCGTGATGAAATATGCACATAAAAAGCTAGAGAAGTGCCAATAGGATCTCGCTAGCTCGTGCTTGGCTCGGCCCACCTCCTTGCTTTGTTCTGCCACTATGTGTTTAATTTGCTCCCATTGAAAACTAGAGGCTCTGGTCTATCTTGGGTAGTCCCAGATGTTGTGTATATGTAACAGTATAACTTTATGTCGTCCCCTCGCAACCCGAAACGGGCGC
>NW_019942637.1:54580-66632 GCF_002910315.2 Salvelinus sp. IW2-2015
GCCAGAGACTGTTTATGAGACCTGTGTTAATGGTTCTAACGAACGCTGCTACACGACAGTTGGTCATTATTAGTGAATATGCATTATACATGGTTCTGGTTAAATTTGGAACAAAAAGGGCAATTTTCAGAGACCGATTGAAAGCCAGATCAGTTTATTATTGCCAAAAAGCAGGTTAAACTATTATATAATTAGTGAGTGTTATGGTTGTTGAAGACTTATATTAGCCTAGGTAATAAATTTCACCAGCTCCGATTCATTCGATTGTTGCGGACTGTTTGAAATGTAGTGTATTTGACTCTTAAATTGTACAACACATTTTATTTAAAAGATCAAGATATACCATTGTTAAAATCACCCATTGAATTTGAAAAGAAAAAATCTATATATGATTTTAAGGCCTAACTGATTGAGAGGTTTGAACATGAATTAATTCAAACAGCAGCAGCTCATAGTAGAATAGTACCCACTGTGTTGTATCTGTCCATTGACGTCTGCACGACTATCTGCCCCCAGTCGAGGTGGTGGCGGTGGTGTACTCCATGGTCAGCTAGTCACTTCCTGTATTGTCACTTCTTGTTAGTAACAGTTTTGTCAATAAAATGTGAAGCAGGTTGGATGTCAATACCAAGGTTAGGGTCACAAAAGCAATAATAGCCTATGACAGTGTTTTTCCCAATATTCATTTAGCAGCGGAGGCCTCATTGTGCCCCGCTGAAAAAATAAATAATTTAGTCATATACGTTTCTGCCAGGACGCGCTTTTAAATTAATATTTGTTGGCTCAATGACTGGAAGTCTATGGGAACGGTAGCATGTAATTGCGCTAACGTTAGTGGCAATGAAACACCATTTTCCACCACCATGCTAACATAGATAGAACAATGACCAGATATTTCACCGGAAAATATCAAATGTGCATCCGGTTGCCGTTTCCACTCACTACCAAATATGGGAATGAGGGAGCCCAGTGGCCGGCAGTGGGAGAAGGGAGCGAGATGGACTTGGGTCGACATTTAGCTAATTTTCTCCTCAATGAAACATTTGATGTCAATGCATTTCTGTTTCTAAAATATGTAACGAAAAAGTGGACTACGTTTGTAGACTTACAAAGTAAAAACAAATAAAATGTGATCGTTTAAAAGGAGTGCAAGGGCGAATTGGTTATGCACCGTGCATTTCACAGAGTAGGCGTTCCCTGATGGAAATATGCACATAAAAAGCTGAAAGTAGCCAATAGGATTCACTGTAGCTCGTGCTTGGCTCGGCCCACTCCTTTGCTTGTTCTGCCACTATGGTTTAATTTGCTCCATTGAAACTAGAGGGCTCGGTCTATCTGGGTTAGCCCCGATGTGTATAGACTACCACAGTATGAGTAATAATACCCATAAAACCTAGTGGTCAAACAGGGAAATGGTTCCAATCGTTTTCCCACCATTCATTTTCCCCCATAGGGGATTTCAGAAACACTTAAAATAAGGGATGTGTTTCGTGTAGGCTTACCCTGACGTGACGTTTTGATAACCRTGTAAATCTGTCTAGCACAACGTGACTTTTATCAATATATTTGCCTGCATTTACCCCCCAAAAATTTGGTGCTAAAGTGGCTGTCATAAAGAACTATAAATGCCATGATAATCTGGACGAGACTGCCAAACGGAGACAAAGGTTAAAAAAAATCCATAGATTAACTATATAATGTTAGCTACATGTAGTAATGAATAAATTGGCAAAAAAAAAAAATCAATGGACAATTCTGTGAACTGTCTTGTGCAAGTTTTAAATTGACAAAATACCTGTTAGCAAAGGTGTCCGCTAGAGATGACGTGCAAGAGCTGGCTGGGATTTGTAGTTTTTCATGAATCCTACATTGATGCTAATTAGGATTTTTGAATCTGAGAGTAAATAGAGTCGAATATATTAATAAAAGTCACCTTGTCCGAGAGAGATTTACATGGTTATGAAAACATCACGCCAGGGTAACCCCCTCTGGCATTTCTAATGACCTTGTTATATACGCCAAGTTGCTCTCTCAGAATATCATAATGGACCTGCAACTTTTTCCACTTTCGCTCTGTCTTTCTATAATTTCTCTTTAATTGATTTGTTTCCTCACTCATCCAAGGGCCTCTCGGTTTGGATGTGTCCATTTTCAACCTTACTGGAGCTATGGCATCAATGGCTGCCCTTCATTTGTTATTAAAGTTATCAACTAAATCATCWCGAGGRAGGCAGAATAGGTGGTGGTGTATTGTTCATACACAATAAAATCTGCATCAACTTCAGAGGTAAGATAGCGTTTCTTAATAATGCGTTCAGTATTACCCTGTGCTGTGGGCAACAAGGCAGTAAAAAATATRGTTTTGATCAGATAAAGAAACATCAACAATAGAGGATATGTCAATAGAAAGCCCCTTGGTAATAACCAGGTMCAGACTATGGCTGTGGTTATGGCTTGGCCCAGCAACATTTTGGATAAAGTCCATAGAGCAAAAAAGATTCATAAATTCAATGGCCTTTGTCAACATGAATATTACAATCGCCCAACACAATGATTTGTATCATAGTTCTCAAGGACAACAGACAATAGTTCAGAGAAATCAGTAAAGAAAGTGGGGCAGTGCTTTGGTGACCTCTACAGGGTTATAGCCAGCACTGGTAGCTGACATTTAAACAGTATAGCATGATGCTCAAAATACCCAAATTTGACAAACAAAATGTCCTTACAACTGAGAGCATTAATAATGAGGCTGCCACCCCCACACCCGTTTCCCGATAGAGTATGAAAAGCTGTAGTCCATGGGGAAGCTTCAATAAGAGCGGCACTAGTCGGATGACAGCCATGTTTCAGTGAGAAACATGGAATCCACTTTGCGCTCAGTAAAAAGAGGTCATTCACAAGAAAGGGTTTTACTTGTGATTCCTCTAACATTTAAAAGCGCCACATTCAATGAGTGTGGGCCACTGCCTCGAGGTAACCAATGGAATAACAATAAAATAATGAACATTTGACAGTCTCCAATCTTTTAGAATGGTAGGAAATGACAGTTTGTATCAACTCACTAGAAGGTAAGCTAAATTAGGTTACTCACAATAACCAAAGTGCCATTTCTACAGGAGTCGAAACGCTTTCCAAGTCCTCTGTTGCTTATTCTGATGGGGAGAACTGGAGCACTACCAGGCTCTGTCCGTCAGTCTCTAAAACAGTTTGATGTTGTTGGGACTGGAGCACTACCAGGCCCTGTCCGGTCAGTCTCTATAAACAGTTTGAGTTGTTTGGGACTGGACGCATAAGGCCTGTCCGTTCCTGCTAAACATTTGATGTTGCTGGACTGGAGCACAACCAGACCTGTCTGTCAGTCTCTAAAACAGTTTGATGTTGCTGGACTGGAGCACTACCAGACCTGTCCGTACAGCTCTAAAACAGTTTGATGTTGCTGGGAGCTGGAGCACCCAAGACTGTGTCAGTGTCTAAAACAGTTTGATGTTGTTGGGACTGGAGCACTACAGACGCTGTCCGTCAGTTCTAAACAGTTGGATGGAATAATCCTGAAACGCCTGCGTTAGGGTGAATCCCGTCTCTTTTAACTTTAATGTGGCAGGTGAGAGGAGAGGTTAAGTTAATCTAACCCTGCTACCTACGTTTCTAACCTGCTACAAAAGGTAACTTGAAAACCCCATTGCGAGACAGACTTGCATACTATCATTTTTTTGCTAACTTTGCTTTGGTCTTCAGTCTAGCCTGAGTCCAAGAACGGAAACGATTAACCTCTAATTCCTCCAAACCCGATCCGGGAGCACCCCACAGAAAAAAGCTGACTAGCATAGCCTGCAATAGGTCAAAGTAATAGCAATCTAAATATCATTATCAAGCATACACCAGATGAAAGATACACATCTTGTGAATCCAGCCATCATTTTCTGATTTTTAAATGTTTTACAGGGAAGACAAATTGTAAATCTATTAGCTTAACCACGTACAAAAGACAGTTTTTTTACTCCACAGTTTTTTTACTCCACCAGTAGCCATCACTAATTCGACAAATAAATGATATAAATAGCCAATCCAGAAACAACTTCATAAGAGACAGTCTGATAACATATTTATTGTATAGCATATGTTTTTTAGAAAAATTTGCTATTTCAGGTATAAATCACAGTTCTACATTGCAGCTGCAATCTGAATAGTGCCGGAAGCTGGCAGAATATTACAGAGACAAGTCAAATACGCTAATTACTCATCTAAACAATTTCTGAAAAATACAGGTAAGGCAATGAAGCCGAACATCTTGTGAATCAGCGAATGTAGATTTTTAAGTGTTTTCAGCGGAAAACACAATATAGCATTATATTTAGCTTAGCACATATAGCAGAAACAAAGCAATTTCCAGCAGCACAGGTTAGCGATCGTAAAATACAGCAAAATATATAATTTTGGACTAACTTGATTCTTCATCAATGAAGTCCTGTAACATCAATTACACAATGCATATAGGTTTTGTTCGAAATGTGCATATTAGCAGCACAAATCTGGCTAGTACAATGTGATCTAGCAACAGGTATGCATTCTGGCCGGCGCCATCTTGGAAAGGACCTAAGTTTACGATTATTTTATCGATTTAGATTGACAAAAAAATACAGGTTGGACAGCAAATGAAAGATGCATTAGTTATTAATGCAACGCTGAGTTCGATTTTAAAAAATTAACGTTACTAGACATACAGTGTGCGTTACAGCCAGACTAGTGCCGCAATAAATGGCGGACAAATGCGTTTTACATTTTTCCACATAAATACGGAAATACTCATAATATAGCTCTTACTTTTGGACGAGCTTCTATCAGAATCTTGGCAAGGTGTCCATTGTCAAAATAATCGTTGCTTGGTTGTAAAACATCGTCTTCAACTTCGGAATTAGCAGCTAACAATAGCTATGTGGCCACAAATGCCCAAATCCCCAAAACGCAATACTAAGGAATTCCGAAAATAGCAATATACTCGCATAAACTGATATATACTCGGTTAAAAACTTCGTTATGATGTTTCTAACACCTATATCGATTAAATTACAGACGGATATAGCTAAGGCCGATAACTGAGCGTTTCAAAATGCAATCTTTGAGGTCTTGCTTTGCGCAATGACGAACGACGAAAAGAGAGCTACTTCGTTCCTTGGCCTTTTATAAGTCTGAGAATACGTAGAACTCCATTCCACTTCTCATTGGTTACTGACATCCAGGGGAAGGCGGGTGCAGTTCATGTCGACCATAGGATACATACAGAGCTTAAACTGATCTGAGAACAGAGCTCGTTTTCAGACCTTCGCAGTTCCTGTCATGGAAATTTCGCTGCAGAAAGAGTTCTGGTTCACCCACAGACATAATTCAAACGGTTTTAGAAACTAGAGATTGTTTTCTATCCAATAGTAATAATAATATGCATATTGTACGAGCAAGAATTGAGTATGAGGCAGTTTAATTTGGAGACGATATTTTCCAAAGTGGAAACAGCACCCCCTAGATTGAGAAAAGGTTTTAAACCACAGAAGTATATGAAAATATGTGGTCTTCAGTGATGGTTTTATTGGATAGCTAGCAAATTGTAAACAATTACCCATTCCTATAAGTGAGTACTAATTTAAATGTTAAATAGTACACATTGGTTGCCAATTATATTACATGACTGTTGCCTTGCTTCTAAGGGTGCGTTTGTAAATTCACTCTGGCTATCTACAGCGATTTCAGAGCACTCTCGCCTGACTGTGCSAGAGCGCAGAATAACTGATGAATTTACGAATACACCCTAAGTGTATTGTGATGGTAACATTAATGACACTTTTTTTTATCTCTGCAAGCTAGCTTGACTTGCTATAAAGATATTTTATTTTTWATCAAACTAGGCAAGTCAGTTAAATAAGAACRAATTCTTATTTACAATGACGCCTACCCCGGCCAAAACCTAACGACGCTGGAACAATTGTGTGCCGCCCTACAGACTCCCAATCACAGCCGGTCATGATAWAGCCTGGAATCGAACCAGGGTCTGTAGTGACACCTCTAGCCTTAGACCGCTGCGCCACTCGGGAGCCCTTGGAGAAATAAATTAGAAAAAGAAGTTGAGGAAAAAGTAACTAAAGATGTTTTATTATCAACTGAAACCTTCAGTCTTTGTTTGATACTGTTGCTAGCAAAACATTTCGCTAGGTACTGTACACCGCTAACGTTAGTTAGCTTGAGAAAAGGCCAAAATATAATCTTAGTAAACTATCCAGTTAGCTAACTAACTAGCAAGTAAACAACTGAAACTGWCTTGAATGAAAAGGTCATATTTTGCAATCTCCCAAAACCAATGCAATCTCTGAGGAGAGACTGTCCATCTTGCATTAAACACTACAATTGTCTGTAGTGGGGCACTACTCAGTTTACATGATGTACAGAGTAATTATATAATTTCGCACATTCGGTTAGGGGTGAAAAAAATAATAATACTGCTGCAACCTGATTGGCTAAACATTCAGGATTAACATTTAGCCACTTGTGTTTCATAAGAAAAGTATGCATATTTTGTCACATTAAATAAAAGTCGAGGAAATAGAAGCTTATGCAGCCTGAATTGAGAATGTTTTAGATACGAATGTATTGCCGGCTGCATACAATGCGTTCAGACAGCAAACTGAAACGACTCAATATCGCCATCTGCCAACCATAGGCTGCAGAATGGCCTGCATACACCAACCATCATGCAGCAAATCAATACAAAAGCTAGCTACATTTGTTGAAGGGCATATTGTTGCGCCGAGTTTTGTTTTGTCTTTGTTCTAGCTAGCTAACAATTACTGTAGCCTACCAAACGTTCAGTCTTTGTTTGATACTGTTGCTAGCAAAACGTTTCGCTAGGTACTGTACACAGCTGTATACATAGCTTGAAAAAGGGCGAACATATGATCTTAGTTAGCTAACTGGATAGTTTACTAGCTAGCAAGTAAACAACTACGGTAGTCTGTAGAAAGTCTCACATACAGAGCGGAGGCATGTTGGAAATGCATGCATATTTGCGTATATCATTGGCTTTGCTTACAAAACGACACCATTATTTATTGGCTTCATTCAAACCCAACGTTGCATTTATCGTGCAACTCTATCTCGGTCGCGCAAGTTGACTAGCAAGGAATTAGTTTTACTAACATCATACTGAAATCATTAGAGTTCGTAATTTAACATTCGATTCCTGTATTTTGTAGCGTTAGTAATTTGGTTGGTCAATGACAAACCAATCSGTGCCGACAACTAGCATAGCCTTCAATCGGACTTCTCTTACCGTGTCTTCGCTGTCCGGTATCCTTCTGATTGGCTCCAGTACAGGGTTCTAAAGCCCAATCACCAAAGTGAGCGGACAAAATGGCGCAAAAGAAACAACAGCGATGTCGAAGAGATGCATGTGATCTTTTAGACGAAGATAGACGAAAATGGCCGATCTATCACCCGGTATTTATTTTAGTATGTAATCTCTAACAAGCGTTACCACTGCATAAATTAGTAAAAATGCATCAATATCAATGCATTTAGGAAAATAATGGTTTGTTGTCTGGTATTTTCGACCAAGTAGAGACTTATTTTTATACCCCACTCCAGTAGGTGGCAGTGTGTGTAGATGTAGGCTGTGTTTGGGACTGGCGACTAGAATGTTTGCGGAAGTGCCACATTGTTTCCACGTGATAAGCAGGCATAGCCAGATATTTTTAAGCAAATTATATCTGGTCTAGCAGGAGAATCTTATTTGGGTGAATAAAATGGTTAATTCTGTCTATCCATGTTAGCTAGACACCTGGTTGTGGTTGAACACGTTGTGATATGTTAAATGGATGTAAGTTAGCGGAAAGGAGTTTGCATCTAGATAGCTAAGGCGTAAAGGTTCTGTATACTAGCCAAGGTTACTTTCCATTGCATTGTGGTTATTTCTGTTAGGTTACCTTTTTAGCTAGATCTGACTGAATAGAAGACCAGGGGGAGAAAAAAAAATAAAGAAAATCAGCCCGATTTAGAGTTTTATTCAAGTAGTGTCTGGTAACCAGTGGTGAGCCTTCAGGTCTCCCTGATAGCCTCCAGGCTTGGCACAGTGTCTACATGCAAGCAGCGATGCCTGGATAAAACAGAGGCAGACACACAGGGCCTCGGCCCACACAAAGACAATGGGAGGGAGGAGAGGTTTGAAGAAGATATGGGTGATGTAGGTGACAAGGTCCCGGCTGGGCTCAATTGAGAAACATCTATCCTAAAACTGAATCATAGGCATAACCTGGTCCCACATCTGTTTAAGTGGCCATTCTGACAACCACCGCGAGACAGTTGGCGATGCAAAGATATCTGGGACCACCAGGCTATTGAAGGGTGCCTATCCTAATGTAGGATACCTGTTACTGTAGCGGAATGACATGTTGATGTGCTGGTTAAAAGCACTGCCACAATGGTAGCTTACATGGTACACTAGCCACTTTCACCCTGTAAAGTGATCGTTCCACACTGCATCTAAGATAATATCATATTTATCAAGTCATCACTCCACACACTCTAGGCCTAATGCCGACTGTCACCTTCCCTGTTTTCAGTGAAGAGAGGAGACTGAGCTGGGACGCCATGCAGCAGATCAGGTGAAATGTTACTAAATAGTCAGAAAGAAATGTAATGTGTATGACATGTTTGATTGTCTGTCAGGTAGAAGAGGGAGTCATGTTAACTTTATTTCTTACATTTCTATCTGCATCTTTGTGAATGTTTTGCCTCAACGACTGACCACACCAATGACTCACCCCAGGTATCTGAAGCAGGAGCTACCAGAGGAATGGACCGTTGACCATATGGCCGAGGGCTTCTCTTTCCATCGTGACATCTTCCTCAGAGTCCTCCGGAGCAAGTTCACCCCCACCCCAGAGAGGAAAGGGAAACAGGACTCCAGCATGTGGGCCAGGCTGAGAGAGCAGGCCCTACCTGGAGGTGGGACACGGGAGGCGACAGGCCCTACCTGGAGGTGGGACACGGGAGGCGACAGGCCCTACCTGGAGGTGGGACACGGTAACGGGAAGGCACTGGTCTGCCTACTGGAGGTGGGACACGGGAGGCGCGACAGGCCCTACCTGGAGGTGGAGACAACGGGGGCGGAGACAGGCCTACCTGAGGTGGGACACGGAGGAGGCACAGCCTACCTGGAGGTGGGACACGGGAGGCGACAGGCCCTACTGGAGGTGGGACACGGGAGGCGAACAGCCCTACCTGAGAGTGTGGGACACGGGGGCGACAGGCCTACCTGGAGGTGGGACACGGGAGGCGACAGGCCCTACCTGGTGGGACAGAGTGACAGGGTAGGGGGAGGCCCTACCTGGGAGTGGGACAGCAGGGTAGGAGTTTGGAAGGCACGCTACCTGGGATAGATGGACAGGGGTAGGGGGTAGGCCCTACCTGGGGATAGAGAGAACAGGGTAGGGGCAGGCCTAACCTGGGGATAGAGGAACAGGGTAGGGGGGTATCGCGCCCTACCTGGGGGAAGAGGAACAGGGTAGGGGGCCCCCTAGGCCCTACCTGGGGGGATAGAGGAACAGGGTAGGCGGCAGGTCTTACCTGGAGGTGTGGACAGGGAGGCACAGGCCCTACCTGGGGATAGAGGAACGGTAGGCGGCAGGTCTTACTGGAGGTGGGACAGGGAAGGCAACAGGCCCTACCTGGGGATAGAGGAACAGGGTAAGGCAGCAGGTCTCTTACCTGGAGGTGGGACAGGGAGGCAACAGGCCATACCCTGGGGATAGAGGGACAGGGGAGGCAAACAGGCCCTACCTGGAGTGTGGGACAGGCAACAGTCCTATACTGGGGATAGAGGAACAGGGTAGGCAGCAGGTCTTACCCGGGGTTGGAGGGAACAGGGGGCAAGGTAGGAGCAGGTCCTTCCCCTGGGGGTGGAGGTGGGACACGGTAGGGCGGCAGCTGCCTGGCTCTGGACAGAGCAGCAGTCAGCACACCAGCCATGCCACCCAAAAGGAAGTGGCCGGTGCCTTGGTCCTCCTGACCAGCCAGAGTCTGATACCCAGGGAGGGGAGGATTGCCCTAGACCCATGACTATTGGAAACAGCCCTGCTCCTCCGGCTCATTACCCACCCTGCACAGCAGACGCACTCAGGACAAGAGAACTCTAGAGAGAGGAAGGAGAAAGACGAGCAGATGGGATGGAACGGCGTTTCAGTCAGGAAGAACTGGAGGCACTAATGCAGTCTACAAAGGCCCTGGCCTGTGGTACAGAATGGAAAATAGTTATTTTCTTCTGAGGGAAACTTCCTGTTAAACTTGAAGTTGAGATTGTTAGATTTAAAGATGATTTCTCTGTAATGTAGTAATATGCAACCGTTTGATTTAAAGATGATTTTGCTAATGTAGTAATATGCAAACTTGATTTAAAGATGATTTCTCTTGTAATGGTTAGTATATCAAACTTGATTTAAAGATGGTTTCTCTGTAATGGTAAGTAATATGCAAACTTGATTTAAAGATGATTTCTCTGTAATGTTAGTAATATGCAAACTTGATTTTAAAGATGATTTCTCTGTAATGTAGTAATATGCCAAACTTGATTTAAGATGATTTTTCTCTGTAATGTAGTAATATGCAAAACTTGATTTAAAGATATTTCTCTGTAATGTAGTAATATGCAACTTTGATTTAAAAGATGACAATGACTGATAAGATAAATGCCACATTACCTTTACCCGACTTTATCTTGTTAAGGTTGGATTTTTACATTCTTGTATCATCAAGTTGTTTTTCTGAACGTTAACAAAATAAAATCTACTTCTTATGCAATATATATTGAGCAGAAAACTATCAATGGAACAAGTTTTGATTTATTACCAATAACCCAGCAAAATCACCTCATTATTGAACTACAACAGCAGATACAAAGATGTAACGATTCCAGAACTTCTCACATTGTATTATTACTTTTAAAAGCCCCATTTTTTAAAAATGTAATAGATGTTCACCTTTCAAATCTCAATACATAAAAACCTTCATGAAAGAATCATTCAGAACAAGCGTCTTCCTCATGAGTTAGTCAGCTACAGTACGTGTTGGCTTGGCTCTGCCCTAATTGAGATTTTCCGCTAATTCCTTTTCCAACCTGGTGCAAATGTTAGGTAATAGTAATGTACAAACCAATATAGGTTGGATTGAAACACATTGCATTTTGTCTGTTTCTACACATGGACAAATTAAACTGTGTTGCATGATCAGGGGAGTAAAATTAAATTGGGGTTATGTTTGTTTCACATTGCATTAAGGGTAGAGAAGAAGTTCTGTGAGGACTATTCTACAAAAACAGGGTAGTGGTTATTGCAGGTCACCATGTAATGTCTTATTGGTTTGAATTCTTGGAATGGAATTTGTTATTAACATTTGCCTCTTACTGTAGTTAGCCAATCATTGGGTGTCATGACAACGTGTGGTAAAGGATACACAGACAGATCTGATACTTAAACATCTAAACAGGCAGTACATACACTCGCCGGGAAGGCGCAACGAGACACCCTTCCCAGACGCCCTCCTGCTACAGACCAGCTACCACACCGCTGCCCTTTATCTAAATAGACCGACCCTACCTCTTCTTACTAGACAGACCTACCCCCTCTACTAGACAGCCCCACCTCCCGTCTACTAGACAGCCCACCCCCGCCCTCTACAGACAGACCCCACCCCCTCCCCTCTAGACAGGACCCACCTCCCTCTCTAGACAGACCCTCACCCCTCCTAGACAAGACCCAACCCCTCTTACTAGACAGACCCTAACCTCATCTAGACAGACCCCACCCCTCTACTAGACAGAACCCACCCCTTCTAACAGACCCCCACCCCTCTACTGACAGAGACCCCACCCCTCTCTAGACAGAAGACCCCCACCTCCTCTACTAGGACAGACGCCAGCACACCCCCTCCCTAGAAGACCGCCCACCGCCCCCTCTCTAGACCAAGACCCCGACCCCCTCCTAGAACAGACCCTACTGACAGAACCCCCCCTACC
>NW_019942637.1:66846-71337 GCF_002910315.2 Salvelinus sp. IW2-2015
TACACAAATGCTTGTAAAGTGTCTAGTATGTGACCAATAAAATGTGATTTGATTTAGATAACCATCCACACAATAAGTTACATTACTGCACTCAGAATCAATCAGATCATTCTAAATAAATAAGTCCACCATGTAAAGGGACGTATAAGACACCAGAAGAGATAGGAAGAGGAAAGGATTGCACAACAAATGTTTTAAAACAGCAAACTATTGAGAGAGAGAGAGAGCGAAAGAGAGAGCGAGAGAGCGAGCGAGAACATGTGACTCCACAGTATTTAAAAGTAGCCTAGCTCAAATGGGAAGCTATCAGCGTCTTGTTTTTCAACATTCAAGCCTACAAGAACTGGTAATTTAGCTTCTACTGGACATGTATTATTCTAAAAAAGAAATTGTATCTGACTATAGTATTAGGAACAAATAGAAACCGCCTGTCAGGTGTATACTCCCAGTTGGGAGACACGGGTCATTCTAAGGCCATCGATCCAAATGGGCTTCCGAAGCTAGAATGACCCTAGTCTAGGTGAAACTTAAGTCAATGACATTTTTTCAGGTAATGTGGTGACCATAATAAAATGTGTGATTCAGTAGTATCAGCTCATCATATTCAGATACGAGCGTACAGTACATACAGACAGAGGTGTGTTCTACACACTGAAAACAGGCACGCCAGTGGCAGAACGCCTGGACATTCATGCAACGTTGTTAGCTTAAAAAAACGATTTCTTCTAACAAAATGGCTTCGTCAAAGATGTCCAGATCTCTGTAAGTTACTACATTTCTAAAAATGTGCTCTTAGCGCCTGTGTTTACGTCGATAGATTCCTATAGTCCATCCTTCACACTACTTTCACCAGTGTAGGATTAGCTCAATATATTAAACATAAGCATACTTTGTATAGAGAAATGAGGCATGAGGACAATAGCTATTTGTTATACTACATTTCCCCCCTCTGACTCAAACTAAACAGACGTTTTTTTTACAGCTTTAGGCAGTCACAACTGCATACAATGTTTAGATGGAACAATAGAATAAGTCTAATATAGCCAAATCTTAACTTGAGATATAAAAAAACGAATTTTCACACCATTGACATCAATGCATGATTTAGGAGGTGAATGTTTGTGTTTGGTACAAATTAATCATGTTAGGATTTCGTCCCTTTAGAGGAGGTTGATTCCGGCTATGAAAGCTTAGCGTGTTGATACAGTGGATCTAAACATGTTATTGCTATCCAACTTTAAATGCTTATAAATATTTCCACTTGCATCTTATCATTTAGGCAAAATAGTTAAAATAGTTAAGAATAGGGTGGCTTGGTAGAATAATTTTACCAAGCCACAGTAACCAACTGCAACCTATTTACCATAGTCCCAACCCCGAATCACATCAATGAAAAATCTTTATGTAAGTGCAGGGGAGGGGGAAAAAGGGCATGTCTTCAATAGAAACGTATACGTAATATTTCCCAAGATCCCCAGTCCCAAGCAATGGGAGAGGCATGAATAACCCGTAATGTCATGGTGCTGTTTACATTCACTTGTTTGAAGAGTCTAGCTACAGTAGATATTAAGAGAAACTCCCAATGACCATAAAACAGCTTCTAAAACAGCAGTTCCATGATTCCAGATTCACCAGCAGTCCGGAACCATCACATCATTCCGTTCCAACAGAAAAGGAACTTGGAGAATAATTGTTTTTTTTTGTTGTTTTTTTTATCAACCACCACAACACCACTGCTCTCCTGCTGAATTCTGTCTGTGTCTCACTCAGATCACAAAGCCTCATTGGATACCTCACTGATGAGAGCTGCACTAGAACAACTCTCCGCCAGGCGCTGGAAGGTCAGGGGTTAGAGGGAGGGAAGGAGGAAGTAGCAGGAGGCGAAGGAGAGAGCAGCAGCAGCGAGCCTCTGGTTGTACAGATAGAAGAAACGTGTTCTTCGATGTAGAGCTGTGAGCCTCAGGACAGACAAGAGACTAGATTCCCCTTGTAGCTGCAGGAGTCTCTGGGTTGTAAAGGACAGACAAGAGACTAGAAATTCCTCTTGGTAGCTGCAGGAGTTCCTGGGTTTAAAAGGACAGACAGGAGACAGATTTCCCCTTGTAGCTGCAATGGATCTCTGGGTTGTAAAGGACAGACAAGAGACTAGATTCTCTCTGTAGTTGCAGGAGTCTCTGGGTTGTAAAGGACAGACAGGAGACTAGATTCCCTCTGTAGCTGCGGAGTCTCTCTGGTTAGTGAAGGATAGGACAGGAGACTGGTAAGGGTTCCTCCTGGTAGCTGCAGGAGTCCTCTGGTTTGTAAGGATGACCAGGGGCTAGAGCTGTAGTACTGGAAGTGAAGATGAAGGTCCTCCTGTCGATGCAGGAGTCTCTCTGGGTTGTAAAGGACAGACAGGGATCTAGGTGTCCTCCTGGTAGTGCTGCAGGAGTCTCCTGAGTTGTAAAGGACAGACAGGAGACGAGAAGCCTTCTTCGGAGCTGCATGTTCAAGCCTGTTTTCACTCAGAAGATCCTAAACAGACACTACAGAGAAAAAAAACTTTCTATGAAGTGGACTTTCAGCAGAAATGGACTAGAGAAAACACTGAGGCAATGGAAGTAGCCATTCCCTACCTAAGTACCTGAACGCTATATTGCATCTGTTTATACGGCCTGCTAAGGCACACAAATAACCAAATAAAAAGGACGTGTAAGTGTTTCTATGTAACATTACTTTTCTCGTTGAATCCGTCGTGGAAAGTCGGCATGGGGTTGCTGGCTGAGTGTGGTTGCCCTGTCCTAGGGGTTTCGTTCTACTCTCTGTGGCCTCAGCATTTGCTGTAGGACAGAGTAGCTTTGTACCAGAACCCGGGGGAGCCAATCAAAACACAGATTACACTGAGACCCTTAAACAGATTGTTGTGCCAGAAACTAACTGGCTAGTATAGCTCGGCTCGGATATTAGAAGCCTCTACAGCTCTCAATACTGATCAGCCTCTTTGCACTACTTTGTGGTGTACAGTATCCCTTTACTTTTTACAGCCTTGTTCCTAAATTGATTAATATGTCGTCGTCCCCCCCCCCCCTTCATCAATCTACACACAATACCCATAATGACAATGCAAAAAAGGTTTTTAGAAATGTTTGTAAAATGGTTAAAAATACAAAAGCTGAAATATCATATTTACATAAGTATTCAGACCCTTTATTAAGTACTTTGTTGAATTACCAGCTCTCGAGTCCTTCTTGGTATGACGCTACAAGCATGGCACACCTGTATTTGGGGAGTTTCTCCCTTCTTCTCTGCAGAGCCTCTCAAGCTCTGTCAGGTTGGATGGAGAAGAGTGCTGCCAACAGCTTATTTCAGCGTGTCTCAGAGATGCATGATCGGGTTCAGTCTGGGCTCTGGCTGGCCCACTTAAGGACTCAGAGACTTGTCCCGAAGCCACTCCTGCGTTGTCTTGGCTGTGTGCTTAGGGTCATTGTCCTGTTGGAAGGTGAACCTTCACCCAGTCTGAGGTTCTGAGCAGGTTTTCATCAAGGATTCTCTTGTACTTTGCCCCCATTCATCTTTCCCTCGATCTGACTAGTCTCCCAGTCCCTGCCACTGAAAAACATCCCCACAGATAATGCTGGCCACCACCTTGTTTCACCGTAGGGATGGTGCCAGTTTTCCTCCAGGTGTGACGCTTGGCATTCGGCCAAAGAGTTCAATCTTGCTTTCATCATCAGATAATCTTGTTTTGGTACCCTTCTCAGACTCTGTGCCTCGTATACAATTCTGTCTCGGTGCTCTACGGACAATTCCTGTCGACCCGCATGATCTGGTTTTGCTCTGACATGCACTTGTCAACTGTGGGACGTTAATATAGACAAGGTGTGTGGCCTTTTCCAAATCATGTCCAATCAATTAAATTTAACCACAGGTGGACTCCAATCAAATTGTAGAACCATCAATGATGATCAATGAAAACAGGATGCACCTTGAGCTCAATTTCAAGTCTCGTAGCAAAGGGTCTGACTACCTATGTAAATAAGGTATGTATTTATACATTTGTAAAAAAATCTAAAAACCTGTTTCACTTTCTCATTATGGGGTTGTTGTGTAGATTGATGAGGATTTTTTTTATTTAATCCATTTTAGAATAAGGCTGTAACGTAACAAAATGTGGAAAAAGTCAGTAAGTCTGAAGTAATATTTCCAAATGTTTACTTGTGGCTACATACTGGCCATACAGTACATTTCTTGGAAGAGTACTCCACTCATAAATTAAACAGTCTCACTGATCTCTAATGACAACATAGCCTCAAATAAACAATGAATCATAAAACAGCGTCTACTGATCCTGATCTAAAACAACTAATGAATCATAAAACAGCTCTACTTCGCTGATCTAAACAATAATGGAATCATAAAACAGCTCTACTGTCCTGAAATCTAAACATAATGAATCATAAAAACAGCTCTACTGTTCCTGATCAAAACATAAGTGAACATAAAACAGCTCTA
>NW_019942637.1:71362-81835 GCF_002910315.2 Salvelinus sp. IW2-2015
CGGAAAGAGTAAGCTGTGTACCAGGAACCTGGGGGAGCCAATCAAAACACAGATTACACTGAGACCCTTAAAACACGATTGTTGTGCCAGAAAATAACTGCTTAGTATAGCTCGGCTCGGATCATTAGAAGCCTCTACAGCTCTCAACTACTGATCAGCCTCTTTCACTACTTTGTGGAGAGTACAGTATCCCTTTACTTTTTACAGCCTTGTTCTAAAATTGATTAATATGTCGTCGTCCCCCCCCCCCCTTCATCAATCTACACACAATACCCCATAATGACAATGCAAAAAAGGTTTTTAGAAATGTTTGTAAAATGTATAAAAAATACAAAACTGAAATATCATATTTACATAAGTATTCAGACCCTTTATTAAGTACTTGTTGAATTACCAGCTCGAGTCTTCTTGGTATGACGCTACGCATGGAACACCTGTATTTGGGGAGTTCTCCCATTCTTTCTGCAGAGCCTCTCAAGCTCTGTCAGGTTGGATGGAGAAGTGTGCTGCACAGCTATTTTCAGGTGTCTCAGAGATGCATGATCGGGTTCAGTCTGGGCTCTGCGGTGGCCCACTTAAGGACCTTCAGAGACTTGTCCCGAAGCCACTCCTGCGTTGTCTTGCTGTGTGCTTAGGGTCATTGTCCTGTTGGAAGGTGAACCTTCACCCCAGTCTGAGGTTCTGAGCAGGTTTTCGATCAAGGATCATCAAGGATCTCTCTGTACTTTGCTCCATTCATCTTTCCCTCGATCCTGACTAGTCTCCCAGTCCCTGCCACTGAAAAACATCCCCACAGCATAATGCTGCCACCACCTTGTTTCACCGTAGGGATGGTGCCAGTTTTCCTCCAGGTGTGACGCTTGGCATTCAGGCCAAAGAGTTCAATCTTGCTTTCATCAGTCCAGATAATCTTGTTTTGGTACCCTTCCTCAGATCTGTGCCTCGATACAATTCTGTCTCGGTGCTCTACGGACAATTCCTTCGAACCGCATGATCTGGTTTTTGCTCTGACATGCACTGTCAACTGTGGGACGTTATATAGACAGGTGTGTGCCTTTCCAAATCATGTCCAATCAATTAAATTTACCACAGGTGGACTCCAATCAAATTGTAGAAACATCAATGATGATCAATGAAAACAGGATGCACCTGAGCTCAATTTCAAGTCTCGTAGCAAAGGGTCTGAATACCTATGTAAATAAGGTATTATTTATACATTTGTAAAAAAAATCTAAAAACCWGTTTTCACTTTCTCATTATGGGGTTGTGTGTAGATTGATGAGGATTTTATTTATTTAATCCATTTTAGAATAAGGCTGTAACGTAACAAAATGTGGAAAAAGTCAAGTAGTCTGAATACTTTCCAAATGTTTACTTGGCTACAACTGGACATACAGTACATTCCTTGAAGAGTCTACTGTCCTGATCAAAACATAATGAATCATATTTGTTTTTTTTTTTTTTTTTTAAAACAGCTCTTACGTCCTGCATCTAAAACATAATGAATCATAAAACAGCTCTACTGTCCTGATCTAAAACAATAATGAATCATAAAACAGCTCTACTGTCCTGATTAAAACATAATGAATCATAAAACAGCTCTACTGTCCTGATCAAAACATAATGAATCATAAAACAGCCTACTGTCCTGATCTAAAAACATAATGAATCATAAAACAGCTCTACTGTCCTGATCTAAAACACATAATGATCATAAAACAGCTCTACTGTCCTGATCTAAAACATAATGAATCATAAAACAGCTCTACTGTCCTGATCTAAACACATAATGAATCATAAAAACAGCTCTACTGTCCTGATCTAAAACATAATGAATCATAAAACAGCCTCTACTGTCCTGATCTAAAAACATAATGAAATCATAAAACAGCTCTACTGTCCTGATCTAAAACCACATAATGAATCATAAACAGCTCTACTGTCCTGATCTAAAAACATAATGAATCATAAAACAGCTCTACTCCTGATCTAAAACATAATGAGATCATAAAACAGCTCTACTGTCCTGATCTAAACCACATAATGAATCATAAAACAAGCTCTACTGTCCTGATCTAAAAACATAATAATCAAAAACACTACTGACTAAAATAATCATAAAACAGCTCTACTGTCCTGATCTAAAAACATAATGAATCATTAAACAGCTCTACTGACCTGCCACCGCAGACATACTTCTTGACGATGAGGACCCCAGCTACGATTGCGAGCAGCATAATGATTAAAACAGTCACTATGATGGGTGCAGAGCTGGACAGATGGCCATCCATCTGTAGGAGCGGAGAGATACAGAGAGAGAGAAAGAGAGAGAGAGAGAGCGAGAGAGTAAAGTAAGACTTACAGAAATAAGAAAGTCATGTTAACATTACTACTGACAGTGATGCAGCATCACCTCCATAGTCATGTTGCAGTGGTCAGTCATTGCATAACAGGACCAATGAGATCCATTTGGTAGTCTGGGGAGTTTTGACTCCACCCCCAGCAGGCTAAACTGGTTGATAGAACGTCATTATGACCCAATTCAACTGGATGTAAATGACAGCTTTTCTGCTAGGGGTGGAGTCAAAACTCAGACGACCAATGGATTATGGTCCATCGTAGACCAGGACCAATGAGATTCACTAACACATATATATTTCTACTAACCAGTAGTTCCTGAGGTCCCAGCAGATCACTGACACACCTCTTACTGAGGTCKATCTCTTTTCTCTCCGGCTGTGTTCCTCCCTCACACTTATCCCCGGGGATCTTCCTATAGCTGTGGACCAAGAGGACATGCTTAGTGGTCAGTCATGGTCACAAACAGAGCATCTTCATGGAGGTGGTTTGGTGAGCCACACTTGTGTGAATAGTAGCTTTGTCTGAGACTTTGAAGGCTTGTGTTAGCTCCCCAAGCTAATGCCTAGGCTTTCMCTCAGTGGGCTAACACRGTCTCGTTATGCACAGGAGACCCAGGTTGGAACAGAGACTAAAGCCTTACCCTCTGGTCTGCAGCAGCTCCTCCTTGCCTTGCAGACAGAACTCCAGAAGGTGGCCCTTCAGGTCCGGCTGCTCCACACACTCAGAGCTGTTCTCTTTACGGTAGTACCCAAAGTCACTAAAGGGGGGCAGCGTGGAACAGGTTAGACAGGGACAGACAGGGACAGAGACAAACAGGATGGGAGAGACAGAACAGGAGGGAGGGAGGGATAGACCGGGACAGACAACATTGTGAATTGTTTGTATGTTTCTGATGTGCTGACCTGAACAAAATAAATGAAGCTAATCTATACTAATCTAGTTGAATCTAGTCTAGTTGAGTCTAGTCTAATCTAGTCTAATCTAGTCTAGTTTAATCTATTCTAATCTAGTTTAATCTATTCTCCCTTACAATACACCACTGCAATATGCTCATGGATTTACAGTTTACAAACAGTTGAAGTGATTGAACCACTGACCACATGAAGTCATCCAGGGTGCAGGAGCAGGGGGTGGGTTGCTTGTTGACCTCATAGTCCCGTCCATTCCAGCAGACCGAGGCCTTCCTTAGACGCAGTAACTTCTCCTTATAACCCAGCATGCAGCCGTCGTTAGGGTCGCTGATGTCATCAGAGTGTGCCAGCCACTGCACGTAGTCCTGGTCCTCACCTGAGAAACAGACATGAGGCTTTAGCTCAGCAGGCTAACACAGCTCTTTGAGGTGTAAGAGAACCAGGTTTRAACCCCAGTCAGTCCCATCTATATTACATCAGTTTCCTTTAGACTGGTTATGCGGATGCATAACCAGGCCAATACAGTGCAGCTCTGGTTGGCTAAGTAGTGTGAAGTGTTTAGTTGTATCTCCTGGTACTCACAGGTTCTAGTGAGCAGCTCTCTGAAGTCGACGGTGACWGATACCCAGTACTGACTGAGCAGAGAGTCTCTGTAGCCCCAGACACTGACGTTCATAGACCTCGCCCCCGGCTCCGCCGCTAGCCCTGAGAAGTGGATGGGATCGCTAGTGAACTGGTGAACGTGCCAGCACTGGCCCTCGTCTGTGGAAAACCTGACAGGAAAGAACACATTACCGTAAGTCAGAACATTTGCCACGGGGTGTGTTAAATCGTAATGTGGTTTTCTACGGAAGTCCTATCAGAGGTTTCAGTTCTTTCATCTTTTTTTTAGGCCTCTGCATTCTAGCCTGGATACCAGTCTTGTCTTACAGCAGAATAGCCTGAGACTGGGATCCAGGCTACCTGCGTTGCCTCGCCCTCTGAAATGACTCCCTGGCCTATTCACTATATAGTACACTACTTTTAACACAGAGCCCTTCCTTTTCCTATATAGTACACTACTTAGAACAGAGTCCTTCCTTTTCCTATATAGTACACTACTTAGAACAGAGCCCTTCTTTTGACACACAGACGTACTTGATGTCTTTGATGGGCTGAGTAGAGTGTTCCACAGCCACCAGGAGTCCACCAGAGTCCAGGATGGCATAGTGGTGAGGTCCCTCCAGGGCCTGCAGCCAGGTGTAACCTCCATCATCTGACACGAATACGTCAGGCTTCATCACAGAGATGGCATCGCCCACACTCCCTGGGGGTTAGGGGGTCAGAGGTCAAGTAAAAAGTGACAGCAAGGTGTAGGTCGTCTATGCCCATGAGGCATTTACAAGTTATATTCTTCAAGAATCAATGGCTATACAGTATATCATATTTTTAAGTAAAAAAAATAAAATAAATAGATGAACCAATCCCAGACTGACCCTTTAAATAACATTATATGGGAAACCTTCAGAGCACAATTTGACCTGGAAGGAAAAACTCCCTACTACCCGCCCGAGCTTCCCCTGGCCCCAGCCTCAGTTCCTAGTTCCCTGCTACGCGCCCGAGCTTCCCCTGGCCCCAGCCCAGTTCCTAGTTCCCTGCTACCCGCCCGAGCTTCCCCTGGCCCCAGCCTCAGTTCCTAGTTCCCCTGCTACGCGCCCGAGCTTCCCCCGGGCCTGCACCCCATCTACCCCCCCCGCTTTTCAACAAATACCTCTAGTTACCTTATCCCGGTCTCCTAGTCTAAGTCTGCACCTGGGTTCAGCTGCTCGCCCGCCTAACAATGTAATGGATAAATGCCATATATATATATATATACATATATATTATTGTCATGGATAATGCCTATATATATGCATGGATAATGCATTATATTATGTCATGGATAAGACATATATATTATTGTCATGGATAATACATATATATTATTGTTCAATGGATAATGACATATATATTATGTCCATCGATAATACATATATTATTATGTCATGGATAATGACATATATATTATTGTCATGGGATAATGACATATATATTATTGTCATGCATAATACATATATATTATTGTCATGGATAATGACATATATATTATTGTCATGGAAATGAAACATATATATTATTGTCATGGATAATGACATATATATTATTGTCATGGATAATGACATATATATTATTGTCATGAGTAATGACAATATCATATATATTGTCATGGATAATGACACTATATATTATTGCATGGATAATGACATATATATTATTGTCAATGCATAATAACATATATATTATTATGGGATAATGACATATCATATTATTGTCATGGATAATGACATATATATTATTGTCATGAGATAATAGACATATATATTATTGTCATGGATAATGACTATATATATTATTGTCATGGATAATGACATATATATTATTGTCATGGATAATGACATATATATTATTGTCATGGATAATGACATATATATATATTGTCATGGATAATGACATATATTATTATTGCATGGATAATACATATATATTATTGTCATGGATAATGCAAATATATATATTGTCATGATAATGCATAATATATGTCATGATAATACATATATATTATTGTCATGGATAATGACATATATATTATTGTCATGGATAATGACATATATATTATTGTCATGGATAATGAATATAATTTATTTCATGTAATGACATATACATTATTGTCATGGATAATGACATATACATTATTGTCAGATAATGAATATATATTATTGTCATGGATAATGACATATATATTATTGTCATGGATAATGACATATATATTATTGTCATGGATAATGACATATATATTATTGTCATGGATAATGACATATAATATATATTATTGATAATACATATATATATATATTATTGTCATGGATAATGACAATATATATATATTATTGTATGGATAATGACATATAATATATATTAATTATTGTAATGGATAATGACATATATACATATAATTATTGTAATGGATAATGACTATATATTATATAATATGTAATGGATAATGACATATATATATATATATTATTGTAATGGATAATGACACTATATAATAATATATTATGTAATGGATAATGACATACTATATATATATTATTGTAATGGATAATGACATATATATATATATTAATTGTAATGGATAATGACATATATATATATTATTGTAATGGATAATGACATATATATATATTATTGTAATGGATAATGACATATATATATAAGTATTGTAATGATAATGACATATATACTATATATATTATTGTAATGGATAATGACATATTATAATATATTATTGTAATGGATAATGACATATATAATATATTATTGTAATGGATAATGACATATATATATATATTATTGTAATGGATAATGACACATATATATATCATTATTGTAATGGATAATGACAATATATATATATTATTGTAATGATAATGACAATATATATATTATTGTAATGGATAATGACATATATATATAATTATTGTAATGGATAATGACATATATATATATATTATTTGTAATGGATAATGACATATATATATATTATATTATTGTAATGATAAGACATATATATATAGTATATATTGACATGCGATAATGACATATATATATATATCTTATTGTAATGGATACCTATGACATAAACTATATATATTATTGTAATGGATAATGACATATATATATATATTATTGTAATGGATAATGACATATATATATATTATTGTAATGGATAATGACATTATTACATATTATTGTAATGGATAATGACATTATTACATATTATTGTAATGGATAATGACATTATTACATATTATTGTAATGGATAATGACATTACATATTATTGTAATGGATAATGACATTATTACAATGAGGTATACTTCATCTGATTTCTTCAATGTATAAATAACTATACGTACCGCTATTTAATAAATAATGTAATTTAAATGACTTAAGGTTAAAATGTGAGGTCAAAGCCATATTATTCTAACACTTGTCTTCTGCTACTAGCACCGATTTAGCTGATAGTCATTACAAGTAAAGCAACTGTGGTTATCTACCTTAGTAGAATTTTCACTGACTAAGTCGCTCTGGGTAAGAGCGTCTGCTGGGCCTCCCATGTGGCGCAGTGGTCTAAGGCACTGCATCACTGTGCCAATAGAGATTCTGGGTTCGAGTCCAGGCTCTCTTTTTGTTATTAACAAAAAAGAAAATGTACTTGCATTTCTTTAGTGGTCTGACTTATACTTTATTTCTCAATAAAAGCTAAATGGTTATTTTTTTGGTTTCTATTTTTTAACATTCTCTCTCCTCGTTGGAACAAGGGCATCCCTGTCGGGTTAGGCCGGCAGGGATGCCCTTGTCCCAACACGCACTGGTGACTCCTGTGGTGGGCCGGGTGCAGTACACGGTGTTTCCTCCGACATATTGGTGCGGCTGGCTTCCGGGTTATGGGCAKTGTSAAGAAGCAGTGCAGTTGGGTCGTGTTTCGGAGGCCGCGCCGGCTCTCGACCGTCACCTGTATGGGAGTTGCGGCGACGAGACTAACTACCAATTGGATACCACAACCTGGGTAAAATTAAGAGCGTCTGCTGAAATGACCAAAACACATGGGGTATTATCACAGAGATTGTATCGCCGGGAGTCAGAGGGGTTAGTGGTCAGGAGAGGACCGAGTCAAGCCTGGAACTCCGAGTGTTAACGCTTGATCAGACTCTGGTACACTGACCTGCCGTTTTTTTYCCCTTAGTCAAATTGACACAGTCATGAACAGGTGAATGAGTAAGGAGATGTGTGCGATTTACCGTGAGCCATGATGAGTCCTACAGCGTTTGGTTCACTGAGAGGCAGCATGGGGACGTTCAGCTTCATAGCCGTGCTGTACGCTGCGTGGATGTGGAGACTGCACTTGTCGGGGTCTTTGGCTGTGGAKTCACACTTGGTGTTGGCAGGCTTCTGCAGGGGCACCCATTCCCCTCCCTGGTCGAAGGACACCACGGACTGCACCGCGCCGTCTGGACAACAAGAGATATTTACACTCCCCTACGTATTTATTTGGACAGTGAAGCTATTTTTTTATGTATTATTTGTCTCTATACTCCAGCATTTTGGATTTTTCGATCAAATATTTCATGAGGCGACAGTACAGAAATGAAAGCACTTTATGTATCTTTTGTGCATCTTGTCCCTCCATTTGAATAAGTATTTGGACAAATTCACTTATAGTATAGTGTATTAAAGTAAGAACAAGGATCACCCCCCCCAAAAAAATAATGCTATCCTCCCCCATTATTGGTAATACTGAGAGGTTAGCATGTCTTGTGGGTATGATCTGTACCCCTGTAACTTTCACTCATTATTCTCGCTAAAATCATGGTAGCATCCACTTTAAAATGTAGAAGTGTTCAGAAACATATTTTATTCTTATTTACAATAAAATTGACACAATACATTATTTACCATTCATTTCTATTGGGCGCACATGTAGTCATTGTATGCTAGGAAAATGAGACCAAATACTACACTTTTGACTACATTATAATGCACACAAGTGAATTTGTCCATATACTTATAACATCTTCAAATGGGGGGACTAGATACATAGTGCTGTCATTTCTAAACAGTAAAACAAATATGCATGAAAATACCCTAAAATAAAAAAGGTGACATTCTGTACTGTCGCCTCATATGAAACAAATCCCAAATACTGGCGTAAAGAGACTAAAAGTTGTAGCTTCACTGTCCATATAAATACATGTTTTAATATTTCACCTTTATTTAACCAGGTGAGAACAAGTTCTCATTTACAACTGCGACCTGGCCAAGATAAAGCAAAGCAGTGCGACCAAAAACAACAGAGTTACAAACAAATGTACAGTCAATAACACAAAAGAAAAGAAAGATTTTTCTATTTATATACAGTGTGTGCAAATGTAGAAGAGTAGGGAGGTAGGCAATAAATAGGCCCCAGAGGCAAAAATAAATACAATTTAGTATTAATACTGGAGTGTTAGATGTGCAGATGATGATGATGAGCAAATAGAGATACTGTGGTGCAAAAGAGCAAGAGGATAAATAACAATATGGGGATGAGGTAGTTGAGTGTGCTATTTACAGATTGGCTGTGTACAGGTACAGTGATCGGTAAGCTGCTCAGACAGCTGATGCTTAAAGTTAGGGGAGTGTATATATAATCCAGTGTATATGGTTCTACTGGTCTTTCTGAGCTGCTGTAGACATGCAGCTGAATTCACACTGAACAGCTAAGGAAAGTCATACTGGGCCTCATAATTGGCATATAATACACCGTAGACTGAGGACACAGGAGTCTGAGTGCTCTAAGTGTTGGGGCATTTAAAGCAGGTGTGTGTGTGTGTGTCTATGCTTGCATTTAGGTGTGTGTGTAGACCTTACCCTCTGCCAGTATACTGGTGATGAAGACCCCTCGTAGAGAGGTGACGTTGGTGAAGTCAGTGTCGCCCCCTGTGGTGGTGTAGAGGTGACGCTCCAGAGACTTAGAGTACACTGTACCCCTGTCGTCTGACACGTAGATGCTGCCATAGCCTGTGTCTGGGCACATATAGGAGAGAGACAGTTCTATTACTGTATTAGAGGAAGAGAGGAGGTGAAGAGGAAAGGAGGAACAGAGGATGAGATGGGAGGAGGAGAGTAGAAGAGGAAGAGAGATTTACTCTCTAAAACAGATAGATTATGATGGAGATTTTTTTTATTTACGTTACTTAGGAGATGGGTACGTCAATAGACTTAAGGATTTTAAAACAGTGCCTCTGTCATAGAGAACGTACATGGTGCCAACGCCAGTGTCTAGACACATACAGAACCAAGTCACGATCCATTTAGAAACTTAAAGAGAGCTGTGTTAAGATGGGGAAGTAGTGACTGCAGGCTACAACATGGTTCCTGAAGTGCATTTAGAAACTTAAAGAGAGCTGTATTAAGAGGAGAAAGGGGAATAAGTGAAGAAGAGGAGAGGAAGACAGGAATAGAAGAGTAGAGGACAATGGGACATGAAAGGATGAAAAGAGGAGAGAACATTGGTCCTGTTAGGGTCATATCCAACATGGTTAACTAGAGGGACAGGAAGAGGGAACATTGGTCCTGTTA
>NW_019942637.1:86209-95353 GCF_002910315.2 Salvelinus sp. IW2-2015
GATACAGACTGTCATAAATAGTTAATGTGGTCTGGATTCCAAGATAACTTGAAATCTAACTTTAAGAATAGATAAGAAGAACATCTGTCTCTCTCTCAGATGACAGGGGGATGCTGGACTTGAGGAGGACAACGACTATGGGAAGACCATCAAGACTGTTGCCACTAAGATCTTCTCTTTCGGCCTGGGGGAAAGTCCTGTTGCCTCTGTTATGACTGGAACTGTAAGTATGAGGAAGTGTGTGGTGTGTGTGTGTGTGGTCTACTTGTTTGCATAATGTTTGTGTGTCCTGCTTTGAATGTAAGCTTGTTCTCTACGCCTAAGGCCCTTCTCACTCTCTGTTTTTCTCTTTCTCTCTCTCTCTCTCTGTTTTTCTCTCTCTGTTTTTCTCTTTCTCTCTCTCTCTGTTTTTCTCCGACCCTCCTCCAGGGCACTCTGAGGATGATCCATGTGTCGACTAACCAGGGGGAGGAGTGGAACATGGCTCAGCTGCCTCCGGTTGGCCACGAGGAGTTCTATTCCATCCTGGCAGCCAATGAGGACATGGTGTTCATGCACGTGGACGAACCAGGAGGTGAGTCAATAGCCTATACTGTGTTCTTTCTTTTTATCTTAAAGTATTTCCACAGTGTTCCTCTAGTTAACCATGTTGGATATGACCCTAACAGGACCAATGTTCTCTCCTCTTCCTGTCCCTCTAGTTAACCATGTTGGATATGACCCTAACAGGACCAATGTTCTCTCCTCTTCCTGTCCCTCTAGTTAACCATGTTGGATATGACCCTAACAGGATCAATGTTCTCTCTCCTGTCCCTCTAGTTAACCATGTTGGATATGACCCTAACAGGATCAATGTTCTCTCCTCTTCCTGTCCCTCTAGTTAACCATGTTGGATATGACTTTAACAGGACCAATGTTCCCTCTTCCTGTCCCTCTAGTTAACCATGGTGGATATGACCCTAACAGGATCAATGTTCTCCTTCCTGTCCTCTAGTAACCATGTTGGATATGACCCTAACAGGATCAATGTTCTCTCCTCTTCCTGTCCCCTAGTTAACCATGTTGGATATGACCCTAACAGGATCAATGTTCCCTCCTCTTCCTGTCCCTCTAGTTAACCATGTTGGATATGACCTAACAGGACCAATGTTCCCTCTTCCGTCCCTCTAGTTAACCAGTTGGATATGACCCTAACAGGATCAATGTTCCCCTCTTCCTGTCCCTCTAGTTAACCATGTTGGATATGACCCTAATAGGACCAATGTTCCCTCCTCTTCCTGTCCCTCTAAGTTAACCATGTGGATATGACCCTAACAGGACCAATGTTCTCTCCTCTTCCTGTCCCTCTAGTTAACCATGTTGGATATGACCCTAACAGGATCAATGTTCTCTCCTCTTCCTGTCCCTCTAGTTAACCATGTTGGATATGACCCTAACAGGACCAATGTTCTCTCCTCTTCCTGTCCCTCTAGTTAACCATGTTGGCTATGACCATAACAGGACCAATGTCCCTCCTCTTCCTGTCCCTCTAGTTAACCATGTTGGATATGACCTTAACAGGACCAATGTTCCCTCCTCTTCCTGTCCCTCTAGTTAACCATTGTGATATGACCCTAACAGGACCAATGTTCCCTCCTCTTCCTGTCCCTCTAGTTAACCATGTTGGATATGACCCTAACAGGACCAATGTTCTCTCTTCCTGTCCCTCTAGTTAACCATGTTGGCTATGACCCAACAGGACCAATGTTCTCTCCTCTTCCTGTCCCTCTAGTTAACCATGTTGGATATGACCCTAACAGGATCAATGTTTCTCTCTTCCTGTCCCTCTAGTTAACCATGTTGGCTATGACCCTAACAGGACCAATGTTCTCTCCTCTTCCTGGCCTCTAGTTAACCATGTTGGATATGACCCTAACAGGACCAATGTTCTCTCCTCTTCCGTCCCTCTAGTTAACCATGTTGGATATGACCCTAACAGGACCAATGTTCTCTCCTCTTCCTGTCCCTCTAGTTAACCATGTTGGATATGACCCTAACAGGACCAATGTTCTCTCCTCTTCCTGTCCCTCTAGTTAACCATGTTGGATATGACCCTAACAGGACCAATGTTCTCTCCTCTTCCTGTCCCTCTAGTTAACCATGTTGGATATGACCCTAACAGGACCAATGTTCTCTCCTCTTCCTGTCCTCTAGTTAACCATGTTGGATATGACCCTAACAGGATCAATGTTCTCTCCTCTTCCTGCCCTCTAGTTAACCATGTTGGATATGACCTAACAGGACCAAGTTTCTCTCCTCTTCCTGTCCCTCTAGTTAACCATGTTGGATATGACCCTAACAGGACCAATGTTCTCTCCTCTTCCTGTCCCTCTAGTTAACCATGTTGGATATGACCCTAACAGGATCAATGTTCTCCCTCTTCCTGTCCCTCTAGTTAACCATGTTGGATATGACCCTAACAGGACCAATGTTCTCTCCTCTTCCTGTCCCTCTAGTTAACCATGTTGGATATGACCTTAACAGGACCAATGTTCTCTCCTTTCCTGTCCCTCTAGTTAACCATGTTGGATATGACCCGTCATATCCAACATGGTTAACTAGAGGGACAGGAAGAGGAGAGAACATTGGTCCTGTTAGGGTCATATCCAACATGGTTAACTAGAGGAACACTGTGGAAATACTTTAAGATAAAAAGAAAGAACACAGTATAGGCTATTGACTCACCTCCTGGTTCGTCCACGTGCATGAACACCATGTCCTCATTGGCTGCCAGGATGGAATAGAACTCCTCGTGGCCAACCGGAGGCAGCTGAGCCATGTTCCACTCCTCCCCCTGGTTAGTCGACACATGGATCATCCTCAGAGTGCCCTGGAGGAGGGTCGGAGAAAAACAGAGAGAGAGAGAAAGAGAAAAACAGAGAGAGAAAAACAGAGAGAGAGAGAGAGAAAGAGAAAAACAGAGAGTGAGAAGGGCCTTAGGCGTAGAGAACAAGCTTACATTCAAAGCAGGACCACAAACATTATGCAAACAAGTAGACCACACACACACACACACCACACACTTCCTCATACTTACAGTTCCAGTCATAACAGAGGCAAACAGGAACTTTCCCCCCAGGCCGAAAGAGAAGATCTTAGTGGCAACAGTCTTGATGGTCTTCCCATAGTCCGTTGTCCTCCTCAAGTCCAGCATCCCCCTGTCATCTGAGAGAGAGACAGATGTTCTTCTTATCTATTCTTAAAGTTAGATTTCAAGTTATCTTGGAATCCAGAACCACATTAACTATTTATGACAGTCTGTCACAAGAGGCTACGACTATAGAGACTACAACGAGTATAGAGACTATTACACGACTAGAGACTATTACACGACTAGAGACTATTACACGACTAGAGACTATTACACGACTAGAGACTATTACACGACTAGAGACTATTACACGACTAGAGACTATTACAGACTATTACAGACTATAGAGACTATAGACACATTCTAGAGTTTATTAGCTATTGAATGGGTGTCGGTGTCACTTACTGCAGGATCCATTGAGGCTGGTGGTGAAGAATATGTTACTGTCCATCCCCCTGGAAACAGAGAAGACGACAAGCTGTCACCACACATCACTAGCCTTTGTAAACATTTATTTGAAAATGTAACTAGGCAAGTCAGTTAAGAACAAATTCTTATTTACAATGACAGCCTACCGGGGAACAGTGGGTTAACGTCGTTGTTCAGAATGACAGATTTTTTTTTTAACCTTGTCCACTTGGGGATTCGATCCAGCAACCTTTCGGTTACTGGCCCAACGCTCTAACCATTAGGCTACCTGCCGCTGTACCAAACAAGTTCAGTTGCTAGTGTAACGGATGTGAAATGGCACGCGGCGACCGTTGATGWGTGCAGAAGGTCCCTGGTTCGCGCCCGTGTCGGGGCGAGGGGACGGTTTAAAGTTATACTGTTACACTAGTACAGCACCAAGATCACTGTTTTCTATGTATACTGGACTGATATAGTTTGGGACACACGGGTACAGCTGGAGATATGATGGAAGTTGTGACAGGCTGTAGAGACAAACAGCTGATCCTGCTGTCCTAAAAAGACCTTGGTGATGACGTGCTTTATCGTCTTGGTTACAGTTTAAAATCACACATTCCCTCCCACATACATACTGTACAGCCATGCCCTTCTCAAATATCTACTTTGCTGTGTTTGTCTTCAGAAAGTCTTGTCATGCCATAGTTCAGTTAAGTTTGACCTATATTCCTGTGTTTCTATCAAGGTTAGGTCTTTAGGGACTGGGAGAAGAGGCTGGGTGGTGTGATATCGACTGTGTGTGTGTGTGTGTGTGTGTGTGCGCGTGTGTGTGTGTGTGTGTGAGACGCTCTGGGTGTCGCAGCGCTAGAAAGTGAACCAGCGAGGGTAAACAAAACACTCAGCTACTACTGACGCCCTTTCATCACAATGCAGGCAGAACCAGGAAATACCTCTACACAAAAATAGAGCTTCTACAGGGTAGGGCTTGGCCCAGAGAACACATAGTCAAACACTAACATGACTGCAATTCCAGTTTACTGCCTGCTCTTACAGTGTATTTTACGGTGTGTGTTTTACGGTGTGTGTTTTACGGTGTGTGTTTTACGGTGCCCTGATAAGTCGGGGCAATATTGATGTTCATTTAGTATGTTTATTCAACATACTACATCTAAAAAAACAAATCAGCTAGCTGATCGGTCTATTCATAGAGATCCTATTAAATTACTAGAGGGACTAAACCCTCAAAGTTCCAGAACTGGGTGAACATGGCAGCCATCTTGGTCAGGGAGAAATCCAAAACCAGTCTAATTGGATTGAAGTGCAGTAGTGGCATTGGTGATGCAATTCCTGCTTTTACTGATGCAGGACAATAAAAGTAAGGCATGTGATGTATCACAAATTGTGTAATGGAWTTATAGTCAACCTAGGATAGTCATAATTACAAATGTTAAACGCATTTTCTATATTAATAGCCTCTAAAATATATATGTTAACAGACCATAAAAGTCTCAGATTTGGTTTTCTTGGAAAGCTGCAAGTGCTAATATATGATACAATCAGTATATTTACAACTTTATACAAAAAATAATAATTATATATGTCACATTGAAATGTGTTGTTTTACAGGGTCAGCCATAGTAGTACGGCACCCCTGAAGCACATTAGGGTTAAGTGCCTTGCAGAAGGGCACACCGACAGATTTTTCACCTTGTTGACTCGGGATTTCAAACCAGCGACCTTTCAGTTACTGGCCCAATGCTCGAACCGCTAGGCTACCGGACCATACTGGCTACCTGCCAGTCTAAATCCTATCATAAACTGATTCGAGCCAGTGTATGGCTGAGGATTGACTGCCTTGTTAGAATGGAATGTTGGCATATTGGCAGTTAAATCTTTCTCATTATGGAATCATTCCTCTAAAAACACATACAGCGCATTTATGGAATCATTCCTCTAGCTAACATACATACAGTGCAGATACATTCTYCACATTCATTGTTTTAAACAATATCTTAGCACAGCACTGGCAAAACTTGGTCGGCCATCTCCCTGACCAATATGTCTGACCGTTGAACCATCATAAGAAGGTTCATATCCAGTCTAGTATTCAAATTCTATGGGTTTATTCAACATACGACATCAACCAATCAGCTAGCTGCCTGAGGGAGCAGAGGTCAAGCTAATATAATTCCTCCAAATCAACTACAGGGACTGAGCTGCAGTTAAGAGAGGGAATGAACATACAGTTCAGTCTACATAACAACAGTGGTCATTGTAGGAACTCAAAAACAGACCATGAGCAATGGGATAACTGGCTGCTAAAAGATCCTCGTTTTTTTTTTTTTTTTACAAACTCTTACCTTGTGGGCAGCCATGTAATGATGGGTACATCTTTACCCAAAGTGGACGTCTCTTCGCTGTATACACATCTTTACCCAAAGTGGACGTCTCTTTGCTATATACACATCGTTACCCAAAGCTGATGTCTCTTACCATTTGAACAGACACACCATGTCGTGGATCTTCACCCAGTTCTCTCCAAAGTCCTCGGACAGCCAGAGCTCGTTCTGTAAAGGGTTTCAAAGGGTATTAAAAATACATAAATTGAGCCTCCCGAGTGGCGCAGCGGTCTAAGGCAATGCATCGCAGTGCTTGAGGCGTCACTAGAGACCCAGGTTTGATCCCAGGGTGTCACAACCGGCCGTGACCGGGAGGCCCGGTGTCATCCGGGTTGGGGGAGGGTTTGGCCCGGGGAGCTTTACTAGGCTCATAGCGGGCCGGGCGCCTGCAGGCTGACTTCGGTCGTCAGTTACATTTACATTTAAGTCATTTAGCAGACGCTCTTATCCAGAGCGAGTTGAACAGTGTTTCCTCCGACACGTTGGTGCGGCTGGCTTCCGGGTTCAGCAGGCGGGTGTTAAGGAGTGTGGTTTGGCGGGTCATGTTTCGGAGGACGCATAACTCGACCTTTGCCTCCCGAGACCGTTGGGGAGTTGCAGCAATTATACAAGATTAAAAAATAAATAATAAATGGGGTAAAATAATAAGAAAAACTTTTGTTGCCATACACAGACAATAAAATATGGCCCCTATACACACACAACAAAAGATATGGCCCCAATAATGTCCTCTCTAGTTTTGTTTTGATTCCCACAGCTTTACGCTCCAACTGACACATGTAGCCCTTTACACTCGTATTCGGGTTGAAAATGATAAGCGCCTTCATTGGAATGCAGAACCTGTACAGTAACATGACGTCAGAGCTCTGGCTCTGTGCTTCACAGCCTCTGTGTGGGTTTAGACTGACAGACCTTCTGAACTGGAGCACCACAGCAAGTTGCCCCCTCATCCCTTCAGAATATGGAGCTACTTTTGTTGAAATGATTGTTGTCTGACTGGGGGGGGGGGGGGGGCTGTAAATTAAGAGGACTATGTATTTTGAAAGATGAGACGGTTTATAATAAAATACTGCTTTGATGTCATACAAGCAAGCCAGACAACCGTGAGTCCATATATGCACTTCACATTTCCATATCATAAAACTCACGTCATTATACACAGTGTCAACGTTTACGATCACTATGTTTGATGTACAGTTACCAGATGACCTGTCGTCATAGCCCGGGGGTCGTTCCGAAACAGAATGCGCCCGGGGGTCGTTCCGGAACAGAATGAGCCCGGGGGTCGTTCCGGAACAGAATGAGCCCGGGGGTCGTTCCGGAACAGAATGAGCCCGGGGGTCGTTCCGGAACAGAATGCACACCTGAATTACATGACCTCTTTTCTATGTGCATCAACATTACGGTCTATTTTTTCTGAATTACCCTGTGAAAGCCTAACACTGTAAGATCWTATTTTATAACTTAATCAAATCATTTTGGCAATAGATCAGACTTTCATATCATGACAACCTGACCCAGATTGAGGTTTATAAAAAAGGAACAATTTTTTAATTGCGTAAACAGTAATTGCGTGATGGCTGGGAAGTGTTCCAAACAAAACATCTACAAGTGTTGCTTGCTCTAGTTCCTCAACAACACAGCTAGGAGAGCTCCAAAAAGCACCTAAGTTGAAGACTTGAATTTGCTTAGGCACTGTGCACACTTTGGAGAGGTGTTAGCTCTCTCACTGAAATACTTGTCATTTTGTTTTGTGTCTTACGTTGCACCTTCTATAGAATCGTTTGTGGTCACATGCACATCCTTATGGTTGCACCTACCCCACATTATCCAGACATTCCTATCATGCTAATGAATGGATTCAGACAATTTTCAGATTTCTTTATCAACAAATGCAGTAAAAAGTACTGTAAATGTAAAATGTCCCCCCCCAAAAAATAAAGTGTAATGTTTCTATTCAGTCTTGTGTCAGGTGAACTGTTGTGTCCTCAACTTTGGTCTAATCATTTCCCCATGATCTCTAAACTGTTCCCATTCCATTGCTACCACGCTCATGTTTCTCATATTTCTTCTGTAAGAAACACTTCAATTTAGCTCTAAAATAAAGTGATTTCGACAGAGAGGATCTGAACAGCTCCTAGTGTCCTCAACTTTGGTCTAATCATTTCCCCATGATCTCTAAACTGTTCCCATTCCATTGCTACCACGCTCATGTTTCTCATATTTCTTCTGTAAGAAACACTTCAATTTAGCTCTAAAATAAAGTGATTTCGACAGAGAGGATCTGAACAGCTCCTATCAACCCTGAGGGGTAGACCACTGGTGTTGTAAAAGTACTGATAAGTTGTGTGTCGGGTCTGGATAAGACGGGTCTGGGTGTTAGAAGTAGTAAGAATACTTTGTAGTACTCCCCACGCCCCCTGACCCCCGCAGACTCACAGAGTTGCTGATAACCAGGAGTACGTTGGAGTCTCTGGGGTTGTATGTGATCTGCATCAGGGGGTTGAAGGGAAGGTCCTGGTGTTCAAAGCTGTTCCCAAAGTCTCTGGAGATAAAGATACGAGATCCCAGGCTGCCAGACACGTCACCTGTCAGGATCACCTGGGAGGAGCAGGACAGCCAAACCAAATGATGATATGTCCCATTGAATTCATAGAMCTATTCTGAACATTGAACAGTGGTCTACAACATCACGCATCTTTTGATACATTACGGAGATATAAGATATTATAAGCCTCGATACGTGACAGTAAAAGGTTCATACATGCTTAGAAAACGAACAAAAGTTATACCTGCAGTCTTTCATTAAAGTGTTGCCATTATTTTCAGAAGCGTTTCTTCTAGAACATGCCATTAACACAAAAGATAGTTCTCACAGGTTCTAAAAACGTATCTTACCTTCCCAGAGTTCTCTGGTCCGATGGCGATCCCGAACTCTGTCCTGATGAAAGTGTTGTTGATGAGGTTTGTGACATCCTGGAACGACTTCCCATAGTTCTCACTGAGGAAGCACACTTAATATTCAACAACTCAAATATTATCTGGCTATATTTTAACACAGAAATTCTTTGACACAACTGGTGATGAATCAGTCTGCTCTTACCTTCGATAGAGTTTGGACTGGGCGAATCTCAACATGAAGAATGGAACCTGGAATGTTGTCAAAGCCAGGATGACCTGTAGAGAACAAGTCTAGCTTTAGGACTGGTA
>NW_019942637.1:103395-146359 GCF_002910315.2 Salvelinus sp. IW2-2015
AGACACGGGCGCTCTTGTACCAGTCACTTACGGGCGCTTAGCTGCACCATGCCCCTCCCTCTCCCAACCTAAGGCTGCACCACGCCTCTCCCAACCCAATGCTGCACCACGCCTCTCCCAACCCCAATGCTGCACCATGCCCCTCCCTCTCCCAACCTAAGGCTGCACCACGCCTCTCCCAACCCAATGCTGCACCACGCCTCTCACTAAGTATTACAAAACATCTCACGTAGACAGTAAAGTGTTAAAGTGTACACGATCAAGTACCCTTAATCCTTAGCGTGCCGACCAGTAGCATAGGCTTCAGACCCTTAAATGTTCTCACAGGCTGAGGCTGCACTAGTACTGTCAATCAACTGTCAAACCTTCTGGAAAAAGAAGGGACAAACCTGGATATCATTAGGTCCACGTCATTATGTCTGCATAAAGAGTTCATTAAGACAGTGTCCTCACTGGCGGAAGCTGCACCAACATATCTTTCCCAACTGTCAACCCCACTTTAAATGAAGAGTCAAACTCCATGTCATGAACTATTCAATAACTGTTCATGGGTGGGACGATGTCATACAACATTTTAAAACTAAGTGACATAAATGACATTGATTGAAATATAACTTTCCATTTTGCCCTGTACACACGAGCTTGTTGGTCCTGCTGGCCTGAATAACCCACTTTAAAAAAAAAACTAAATCTCATCAAGGTTCTGTTGTGGCTCAGTTGGTTAGAGTTTGGTGCTTGTAACACCAGGGGTGTGGGTTTGATTCCCACGAGGGACCAGTATGAACATGTATTTTATTTAACTAGGAAAGTCAGTTAAGAAGAAATTCTTATTTACAATGACGGCCTACCAAAAGGAGAAAGGCCTCCTGCGGGGACGCAGGCCTGGGATAAAAAAAAAAAAAAATACAATATAAATATTAGGACAAAAACACATCACAACAAGAGAGACACAACACTAAGACAACATAACAAGGCAGCAAAACATGACAACACAGCATGGTAGCAACACATGACAACACAGCATGGTAGCAACACATGACAACACAGCATGGTAGCAACACATGACAACACAGCATGGTAGCAACACATGTATGCACTCTCTGTATAAGGATGTCTGTTAAATTTGTGTAATTGTAAGCGGTTACTCTACTCATCCATAGATTGGGCCCAGGCTGCAGTCAGTAGCCCTGTAATGCTCTGGAACAGAACCGTACCTAAAACAGTCCTACAGCTGGGTCTAGAAACCAGACCTGGGTTGAAATACATCTGGAACAGAACCGTACCTAAAACAGTCCTACAGCTGGGTCAAGAAACCAGACCTGGGTTCAAATACATTATGCTTTATTGAGATTGCTTGTTGCAATAGAAAACGTCCAACCCACTTGGACACTTCAGGCAAACTCTCAAAGTTTTGAATACGTTTGAATAGTATTTAAACTCAGGTCTGCTATACACTGCTCTGGAACTACGCTGTATGGTAGAGCCCTGTACGGGCATGAATAGTGTACCCTGGATAGGGTAGAGCCCTGTACGGGCATGAATTTGAAGCCCTACCCATGCCGGCGAATGTTCAGGCYCTACCCTATCCAGGCCTGATTAAATTTGGCAGAAGCAAAGGCCCAGCCCGAAACCCAAAATCACTTATTCTGTTTGTAAATTCATTAGCTGCTCCTCTGTCAGTCACTCACTCCCTGCGCGCAGCTTGCTCTGCATGCAGTCTTCTCATGGCTCTCTGAGTCTGAGTATCCATAGCAACAGCTTCACTTGGGCTGATCTGATCAGGCCTCATTCCCCCTCTGAGATATCTACTGCAGCCCTCATCCTCCACATACAACACCCGTTCTGCCAGTCACATTCTGTTAAAKGTCCCCAAAGCACACACATCCCTGGGTCGCTCCTCTTTTCAGTTCGCTGCAGCTAGCGACTGGAACGAGCTGCAACAAACACTCAAACTGGACAGTTTTATCTCAATCTCTTCATTCAAAGATTCAATCATGGACACTCTTACTGACAGTTGTGGCTGCTTCGTGTGATGTATTGTTGTCTCTACCTTCTTGCCCTTTGTGCTGTTGTCTGTGCCCAATAATGTTTGTTACATGTTTTGTGCTGCTGCCTTGTTGTCATGCTGTGCTACTGCCATGTTGTGCTGCTGCCATGTTGTGCTACTGCCATGTTGTCATGCTGTGCTGCTGCCATGTTGTGCTGCTGCCATGTTGTCATGCTGTGCTGCTGCCATGTTGTGCTGCTGCCATGTTGTCATGTGTTGCTGCCATGCTGTTGTTGTCTTACTGTAGGTCTTTATGTTGTGGTGTCTTGTCGTGACATGTGTTATGTCCTACATTTTTAATCCCAGTCCCCATCCACGCAGGAGGCCTTTTACCTTCTTGTAGGCCRTCATTGTAAAATAAGAATTTGCTCTTAATTGACTTGCCTAGTTAAATAAATGAAGACATGAGAGAACAGCTAGCTGTTAGCTACTTATAATTATAAAACTCAGGACAAAAAACTCAAGGCTAATTATWATTTTTTATAAAATAATCTCTCCAGTCTTATATTTGGCGAGGTTGAAGTACTTCACTGTGGTCCCGTGTGGCTCAGTTTGTAGAGCATTGGCTCTTGCAACGCCGGGGTTGTGGGTTTGAGTCCCACAGGGGGGGACCAGTATCAATGAAAATGCTTGCAATCACTACTGCTCTGGATAAGAGCATCATCTAAATGATCTTATTCAGATATGACTGAGTATGTGCAAAATGGCTCAACTTCAACATTTTTGTGATGATCTACCCGTACCCTAGTTATTGATGAAAAACAAAACAAAAACAGGACCTACCCGGCCATAACCCAATGTATAATGTCGGGTAGCAGAGTTCTACTGTACGGTACCCAAACAGCAGTATATTGGACCCAGGGGAGAACTGCCCGTCTCATTGAAGCTATGAAGATCCAGAAAGCAGGATCACCATTATAATGAATTGGTAATTGACAAGATTAGTATAAATATTTTTTTTTCTAAGACAATCAATCATGGAACGAATACTTGCTTCTATTACACAAGATGTCCTGATTTTTTTTTTTTTTTATTTTTATAAACACCACAGAAGAAGTTAAGGATAATTTAGTTGCTACCGGCAGCCTGCAGTACCCAGGTTGGCCTTCATCTTGAGATCCTCAATGAGAGGGGCAGCACTGAGCTAGCCTTCAACGTCACTTCCTGGACTAGCTCAAACTGGGCATGTTATGTCCTGAAAATATCCTTCCACGACATGCCATCTTTGTTGGTAAAAATCTACTTCCTTGATTTCAAATGCGCCATTGAGTCTTCACATAGGAATGAATGGTGTGACGTCAATGGGTTATTCCATTTATACACTGAACAAAAATATAAAAACGCAATATGTAGTRTTGGTCCCATGTTTCATAAGCTTATCCCTCCCAAATTTACACCTTGTGCTGCRGACAATGAAAGGCCACTATAATGTTCAGTTTTGTCATTGCAAAGCTGTCATCAAGGCAAAGGGTGGCTACTKAAGAATCTCAAATATATTTTGATTTGTTTAACACTTTTTGGGTTACTACATGTGTCCATGTGTTATTTCATAGTTGAGGTCTTCACTATTATTCTACAAAATATAGAAGAAAAAAAAAAATAGGTCAAAAGAGGATAAATATTTTAATTCAACCACAGGAGCCACAGAGGATCATTCGTTTATATATATAAAAAAAAATATTAAAATCACTGTGGATTAAGTTATCAGAAGCACATACAGGTTTCTGCCTAAACTAAGGAAACACCACAATAAAGTGTCTGAAATGGGTGTTGTGATACCACAAGCTGCCAGAACAGCATCAATGCACCTTGGCATAGATTTTATAAGTGACCTAAATCATACCAGGAAAATGCAGCCCACACCATAACATACACAACGTAAGTATTCAGACCCCTTCACTTTAAATTACAGCCTTATTCTAAAATTGATTAAATTGTTTCACCCCCTCATCAATCTACACTCAATACCCCCATAATGACCCCATAATTTGAAATTTTTGCAAATGTACTACAAATAAAAAAACTGAAATTTCACATTTAAGTATTCAGACCCTTTTTTAAATTGAACCTGTATTTAACCAGGTAGGCCAGTTGAAAACAAGTTCTCATTTACAACTGCGACCTGGCCAAGATAAAGCAAAGCAGTTCGACACATACAACAGAGTTACACATGGAATAAACAAACATACAGTCAATAATACAGTAGAAAAGTCTATATACAGTGAGTGCAAATGAGGTAAGATCAGGGAGGTAAGGCAATAAATAGGCCATAGTGGCGAAATAATTACAATCTAGCAATTAAACACTGGAATGGTAGACGTGCAGAAGATGAATGTGCAAGTAGAAATACTGGGGTGCAAAGGAGCAAGAAATAAATAACAGTATGGGGATGAGGTAGTTGGATGGGCTATTTACAGATGGGCTATCTACAGGTGCAGTGATCTGTGAGCTGCTCTGACAGCTGGTGCTTAAAGCTAGTGAGGGAGATATGAGTCTCCAGCTTCAGTGATTTTTGCAGTTCGTTCCAGTCATTGGCAGCAGAGAACTGGAAGGTACTTCGTACTTTCTTGAAGCACCTTTGGCAGCGAATACAGCCTTGAGTATAACGCTACAAGCTTGGCAACCTGTATTTGGAGAGTTTCTCCCATTGTTCTCTGCAGATCCTCTCAAGCTCTGTCAGGTTGGATGGGGAGTGTCACTACACAGCTATTTTCAGGTCTCTCCAGAGATGTTAGATCGGGTTTAAGTCCAGGCTCTGTCTGGGCCATTCAAGGACATACAGAGACTTGCCCTGAAGCCACTCCTGCATTGTCTTGGCTGTGTGCAGTCTGAGGTCCTGAGCAAGTTATCATCAAGGATCTCTCTGTACTTTGCTCCGTTCATCTTTCCCTCAATCCTGTCTAGTCTCCCAGTCCCTGCCACTGAAAAACAACCCAACAGCATGATGCTGCCACCACCATGCTTCACCGTAGGGATGGTGCCAGGTTTCCTCCAGACGTGACGCTTGAGTTCAATCTTGGTTTCATCAGACCAATGAATCTTGTTTCTCATGGTCTGAGAGTCTTTAGATGCCTTTTAGAAACTCCATGTGCTTTTTACTGAGGAGTTGCTTCCGTCTGGCCACTCTACCATAAAGGCCTGACTGGTGGAGTGCTGCAGAGATGGTTGTCCTTCTGGAAAGTTCTCCCATCTCCACAGAGGAACCCTGGAGCTCTGTCAAAGTGACCATCTGGTTCTTGGTCACCTTCCCGATCAAGGCCCTTCTCCCCCGATTGCTCAGTTTGGCCGGGCGGCCAGCTCTAGGAAGAGTATTTGTGGTTCCAAACTTCTTCCACTTAAGAATGATGGAGGCCACTGTGTTCTTGGGGACCTTCTACGCTGCAGAAATTTTTCGGTACCCTTCCCCAGATCTGTGCTTCGACACAATCCTGTCTCGGAGCTCTACAGACAATTCCTTTGACCTCATGGCTTGGTTTTTGCCTTTCCAAATCATGTCCAATCAATTGAATTTACCACAAGTGGACCCTGCTAAAGGAAAATCCCCATGTGGAAGTCCTAAAAACACCTCTGCTAAACTGTAGTCTATTCCACATGGCAACCGTTAATATGGTTATATTATAAAAGGGGCTTTTTCTCCAACAGTAAATTTGCATCGAATTGCATCTTGGTGCACAGAAAGTAATGGTGTGCTGGGAAGGTGGTGGGGGGGGGGGGGGAAATTGACCGGTGTCAGAGGTGGTGTCCCGGCTCTTTTCCCTGAGCTCCTGGCGTTTCATGCCTGGCGTTTCATCTGATGCATCAACTATAGGCCGCGACTGCAGATGCAGACTTTTTCGGGATCTTTAGTCCTCCTCCGCTGACGCATGTCGAGCTGGCTGATGTAATTATCATGACATCATACACAGTCAGACATAAGAGGAATGTATTATTTAGAAGGACATATTATATTTTTGTAAAAGGTACTAATTCCCACTAAATGTTTATACTAAATGCAATTTGTTGCTACAAGGAAATGAAGGACAGTGGTAGAGAGGGGGGGAGGGGGGAATCAAGAATTGGACAAACAAATTCTTAGCAGGAACTACGAACTAACTCAACGAGTTGTCTGTGGGTATGCTGTTTGTTAGCTGAGTAGAATGCGGATGCATTGGGTAAGACGTTGTTGAGCTGGCCTATCTGTCCAGTGTTGACACAGCCGGATAGTAAAATAACCCTGCTTCCAAAAGACATCTGGTGATCCTAAATTAGACTACGTCCTTAGTTAGAGCTGGCTACACAGTGGTTGAGGACAACATCATTAAGAAAGACAGTCAGTCAAATGTATTTATAAAGCCCTTACATCAGCTGATGTCACAAAGTGCTGTACAGAAACCCAGCCTAAAACCCCAAACAGCAAGCAATGCAGGTGTAGAAGCACGGTGGCTAGGAAAAAMTCCCTAGAAAGGCCAGAACATAGGAAGAAACCTAGAGGCACCAAGCTATGAGGGGTGGCCAGTCAGTGGCAAGAACATCATAATATACTGCCAAATTTAAAATCACTTCTGTCTACAGTATAGGCCTACTGCATAGTCTAAATGTTAAGAATGTATAGTCAAAAACATAGGATTATGGGTCTAGCCCCAATGCATCTGTTCTACTGTATAGTCTAAATGTTAAGAAAGTGCTCTCAAAATGCAGAAACACTTTGCATGCGTGTATCTTGTAACTTAATTGCCTAACAACCAAACGCACACACACACGCTTCGCCTTACAAACAAACACTTCCTCTATACACACAGGCAATAGAAATTCATGAAAAAACAGATTGCCTATATAAAACCACCAATAGGCATCCAGACACACAGAGGCAGATCATGAAAACTAAGAAGTCAGGCCAGGCCTAGTCAGAACTGTAGGTAGCAGAATTCTATGAGTCACCTAAATTGCCAAACAAACACTAGGTTTCACCTGTTCTCTTATTGAAAAAAAATGCTAATTTCCCCCCCTCTGTACACACTGACGCAGAAAATGAAAAGACGGCAGTTAGGCCAGGCCTAGTATGAAGTACAGCAGCATCATTCCTGGGAGGAAATATAGGTCAGACTCCTAACCGTTAGGGAACAGGTGAGAGACACATACAGCAGGGTCTGAAATGAGTAACACCCTTGATAAAGATGAGCAATACAGGACTGTATTAAATAAAATGTTCAAATGATGAGATTGATATGAGCATACAATGTGGAAATTATACTAATACAATTTCTCTGAGAAATATATTTTGTTTAACAAGTAATCATTTATTCTAAAAAAAAAAATTAAAAAAAAGTAAGGGTCCTAATTTTTTGACACGCCTAAAGATTCTTATAAAGTAGTCCAAAGTGAAGTATTTGGCCCCATTTTTCTATAGCCCAATGACTACATCAAGTTTGTGACTCTACAAACTCGTCTAAACACTTCTACATTAAATGTGGTTGCTACCATGATTACGGGGGAAAAAAGTGACACAACACATTATTACCATTCATTGCTATTGGGCACAAATGTATCTGCAACACAACCAAAACAAACTACARATGCATCCAACACRTTTGTAGATTAACAAGCTTGATGTAATCATTGAGTGTTAGAAATATGGGGCCAAATACTACACTTTGGACTAATTTATTTTAGAAGAATCTTTAGGGGTGTCAATAAATTTGACCCCCGGACCTTTCGGGGGAAAATAAAAGCTGACTTGTTAAACAATACCCTCTTTCTCTGAGCAATTGTATTAGTATAAAATAAAATAATTTCCCACCAAAGATTTGAGCATACAACAGCTTAGTATTTGAATGATTCATTTTACACATTATTGTTCATCTTCATCAAGGGTGTCAATAATTTCAGGACCCCACTGTAAGTAAGTGTGTACATACACTAGACTGACTAGATAATGGCCTCAATGCAGTTAGGCCCTGGGCAAGATACAATGATCAATTCTAAAGGTGTATACCTATACTGTATTACAGACCAACTGGATGCGAAACTCACTAAAGATTAAACTTGATAAATTACTTACAGGTACCCTTAAACAATTAGCTACAGAGATGCTAAACTGAATATTAACCCATAACACTGCTCTGTATGGGGTTGAAGTCATCTTTAAATACAGTAGCCTACTTGTGTCAGTATCAACTGGCTTGACTACAATTGAGTGAGCTGTGAAACATGACAGATTGATCTCATGCAAGAAGCTGGCGAATAGATAATGTGTGGTTAGTTGTACTGTTAAAACCCCCAAGTCATTTTCTTATTGTGAGGATAATTGTCCAGGTAACGTGTCACTTGCAGAACATTAGCCTATTATACCGGTGAGAAGAGAAGTCAAACCGGACCTGCAGGGTTAACTTACCGTGTGGGTGTTGTTAGTCAACTTGGTGTCGAATCCCTGGAGACTTTTACAGTCCCCTTGATCAGCGCTTCTCCTGCTCCGAATGTGGTCGGATGATTCCGAGTCAAACTGGTCTAATTCTACATCTGCAGATCTCTTTTCGATATTCAAACTAGGATCTTTCACAAATGCATACTGTCCGTTGTTATCTAGTCCTCCTTTAAAATCATAAGCGGACGTCAAATGCTGGAATATAAAAAGTAAAACACAGTGCGTTAGAATTCCCATACTCACTGTGCGCCGGAAAAAAAAGAGCTACTTTTATTGTCGGCTTTATCTTGTTATTCTAGTAATCCTGACTATAAATTGAGGGTCGCTCCGGTTCTAACACGGCTACCGATGACATCAACAACAAAACAGTAGTCCTGACAGCGAGTGGTAGCCTACTGCGGCTCTGTATCCTCTCCACCGGTCATAAACTCCGTTTCTAAAAACAAATCAGGCGCATTAATTTGCCGAGATGCATTACGTCCAATTGTCCACCGTGCAACTGCTTGGCCAGAAATTGTGGCAATGGCATTGATATTGGATAGCCCTTTGCAGACAGCCCACTGTGATTGGCTTTTACTGTGTTTGACACGAGAAATTTGTCTTCTGATTGGTTAAGACCTCAATAGCACATCCTACCTCACAATAGATTTGCCAAGCTTGGTTGAGGGCACAACAGTTATGGTATTATGGAATGATTTGTCCCTTCAGTGAGCTTGGTCAATATTTGTTAATATGTATGATTCCCGAATATGTACAATTATCAAATTAAATATACATCATTAGGAATGCATGTTTATAAGCATGCAAAACATGAGAAAAATAAGGATGAGAAAACAAGTTTATGTAATGGCATAGCCAGCCTAGTTGTGTCAGACTCTTTAGATATCAGGTGTAGTTTATATGATGGCATAGCCAGCCTAGTTGTTGGTTCAAGGCTCTTTAGATATCAGGTGTAGTTTATGTGGCATAGCCACCTAGTTGTCAGGCTCTTTAGATATCAGGTGTAGTTTATGTAATGGCATAGCCAGCCTAATTGGGTCAGGCTCTTTAGATATCAGGTGTAGTTTATATGATGGCATAGCCAGCCTAGCTGTGTGCAGCTCTTTAGTATCAGGTGTAGTTTATATGATGGCATAGCCAGCCTAGCTGTGTCAGGCTCTTTAGATATCAGGTGTAGTTTATATGATGGCATAGCCAGCCTAGCTGTGTCAGGCTCTTTAGATATCAGGTGTAGTTTATTGATGGCATAGCCAGCCTAGCTGTGTCGACTTTAGATATCAGGTGTAGTTTATGATGATGGCATAGCCAGCCTAGTTGTGTCAGGCTCTTTAGATATCAGGTGTAGTTTATATGATGGCATAGCCAGCCTAGGTGTGTCAGGCTCTTTAGATATCAGGTGTAGTTTATATGATGGCATAGCCAGCCTAGTTGTGTCAGGCTCTTTAGATATCAGGTGTAGTTTATATGATGGCATAGCCAGCCTAGTTGTGTCAGGCTCTTAGATATCAGGTGTGTTATATGATGGCATAGCCAGCCTAGCTGTGCAGGTCTTTATATCAGGTGTAGTTTATATGATGGCATAGCCAGCCTAGTTGTGGTCACTCTTTTATATCAGGGGTAGTTCATGTGACCATGTTGGATCAGTGGGTAGTAATAATCATATGGAAGGACTGAAATCGATACATGAATAAAAAGGGATGGTAAGAAAAAGCAATAAAAGATGGTTAGAAAAAGCCAATTAAAAGGGATGGTTAAGAAAAACAATTAAAAAGGATGGTTAAGAAAAAGCCAATTAAAAGGTGGTTAAGAAAAAGCCAATTAAAAGGGAGGTAAGAAAAAGCCAAATTAAAAGGATGGTAAGAAAAAGCCAATTAAAAGGGATGGTAGAAAAAGCCAATTAAAAGGATGGTTAAGAAAAAGCCAATTAAAGGATGGTTAAGAAAAGCCAATTAAAAGGGATGGTTAGAAAAAAAGCCAATTAAAAGGATGGTTAAGAAAAAGCCAATAAAAAAGGATGGTTAAGAAAAATTGTAAAGGTCGTGGTAATATCTTTTGCCTTTGATGTTTCCAAACCGAACCAAGTAAAGTAGTCAGAATCCAAGGCTCTCAACAACAACATAACCAAAGGTCTCGTGTCATATCCCCTTCTCAAACGCTTCAATGGTTCGGCATTTTTAAACAACAAAACACAGGCGTGGCACGTGCCTTCCACAGATCAAAAGAGCGTAGAACCCATGGCATGATGAGTGACAGGCTGAGAAGATGAGACATTTGGACAAAGCCAGAGATTATCAGATATACTCAGCTTGAATAAACCCTCAGGTAAACAGCAAACAGGCCTACCCTGTCTGTGTCTGTCTGTCTGTCTGTCTGTCTGTCTGTCTGTCTGTCTGGCCCTGTCGTCCTGGGCCTGCCCGGTCGGTGTGTCTGTCTGTCTGGCCACTCGCCCTGGCCCTGCCTATTCTGTCGTCTGTCTGGCCACTCGCCTGTCCTGTTGGTCTGTCTGTCTGTCTGGCACCCGCCTGCCCTGTCTGTCTGTCGTCGGCCACTCGCCTGCCCTGCCTATCTGTCTGTCTGTCTGCCACTCGCCTGTCCTGTTGGTCTGTCTGTCTTGTCTGCACCCGCCTGCCCTGTCGGTCTTTCTGTCTGTCTGTCTGGCCACTCGCCTGTCCCTGTCGGTCTGTCTGTCTGGCCACTCGCCTGCCCTGCGGTCTGTCTGTCTGTCTGTCTGTCTGTCTGTCTGGTCTGTCTGTGTCTGTCTGGTCACTCGCCGTCCTCGTGTCTGTCTGGCCACTCGCCTGTCCTGTCGGTCTGTCGTGCTGCCACTCGCCTGCCCTGTCGTATGTCTGTCTGTCTGGCCACTCACTGTCCTCTCGGTCTGTCTGGCCAGTTGCCTGTCCGTGTCGTCTGTCGTGTCTGGCCACTCGCCTGCCCTGTCGGTCTGTCTGTGTTGTCTGTCTGGCCACTCGCCTGCCCTGTCGGTCTGTCTGTCTGTCTGGCCACTCGCCTGTCCTGTCGGCCTGTCTGTCTATCTGGCCACTCGCCTGCCCTGTCGGTCTGTCTGTCTGTCTGTCTGGCCACTCGCCTGTCTGTTGGGCTGCCCGTCCATATGCCTGTTACTTACATCATTCCATAGGCTAAATTGATAGAGGTGCTGGCAAGGGTGGGTCATTCAGGTCAAAAGTTAAACCTTGCCTAATTGACCCTACAATGTTCTCCTGTTTGTTCCTGAAATAACTCACTTAAGAGCGGAATTTGTTCGCCGTACGCAACCTTAAATTAGATTTAATTCATTTTACAAGATGGAGTGAGTCAGAAACAGATTTGAAATGTGCCATGTGATGGGACACCCCTTGTGCCAGGGTGAACCCATGACTGGACATCATGTGGCGTCGGAGAGAAAGAAAGGACTGAAGTCTCTCGCCAGCCAGCTGGCTTTAAAAATTCAGTGACCACCACAACCACGGGACCTTCACCAACACCTATCCCTTTTCCCAGGCAGCGGAACGTCGAGCCCGATGGAAGACATTCTAGAGTCGTCCAGAGTTCCAGAATGCTGAGTCACACTCCACTCCTGGAATAGTTCCACAACAAGTCGCTGAGAGGACGGGAGGAGGAAAGGAGGAGAGGTACATTCACACTACCAGTGTTGTGTATAGGAGTTGTGCCGCAGAGCATCATGGGAGTTGTGTGTGTTGAGATGAGCGTGTTCATATAAATGGTTGAACTGAATTCCTGTCTCCCGTCTCATCATTATTTAATTGTTATAAAGACGTGGTTATGAAACMCACAAGACATAACAACCAGGGTGATAAAAACTCTAGCCAGCTGATGTTAGAGGACCTGGTGTCCATCCAATCCCCACCCATAGTTTCAGGCAGATTTTACACGTTGGTTTATACTGTTCATTTTGATCCCATGTTGTCACGCCCGCAAACATGTGTACAGTGAAAACATGAACATAACAGTTCCAGAACTCCAAATGGTCAAGATAAACAACATGGGTCAGACAAACCTGTTTGGCTACCTGACTAATTTTCTGACCCGTTCTGTAAACCTGACCCTAACCACAGTCTCTTTTGAGAATTTAGATGACAGTGATGATAACCCTGCAAAAGCCTGTGTGACCTGTTGTCCAAAAACATTGCAATATCCAAACAGTCAGAGTGGATCCACACAATCCCCATCCGTAGATTGAGTGTAATTTCCCACATTGTGTTGGACTCTTGATACCATATCTAAGCCCATGTAACGGATGTGAAATGGCTAGCTAGTTAGCGGTGGTGCGCGCTAATAGCCTTTCAGTCGGTGACGTCACTTGCTCTGAGACCTTGAAGTAGTGGTTCCACTTGCTCTGCAAGGGCCGCGGCCTTTGTGGAGCGATGGGTAACGATGCTTCGTGGGTRACTGTTGTTGATGTGTGCAGAGGGTCCCTGGTTCGCGAGGGTTACGGACTAAAGATATACTGTTACACCCACTATTTAACATCTACTGGTGACAATAGTTTCAGAACTAGAGACAGAAGGACAGAAACATGGTAAACAAACAACGTGAGCCAGATGTACTGAAACTGTTGAAGTTGGTGAACCAGAACTTGACCCTAATAAGTCTATTGWAGTAAGATGCCCTGAGAACGGTCAATAATCGTGTCTCCGTGTGACCTACTGTCAAAACATTGGCCACGTGAATCCACGGTGGTGAGTTACCCGGCGTGGTGAGTTACTTCTCTTTCTGAAAAACAACCCCAACCACGCTGTAGTGGTTCCCGGCTACATATTCCTCTCTCTCCCAGATTCACTATTAACAAAAGAAGCAAAGCAACCGGTCTGGTCGAGGCCATTCGACCGAAGTTCACAGCAGCACAATGATCTGCAGAGCAGCATTCCTGTGAGATGGAAATCTGTATCCCAACTGGAGCCCTATTAACTACAAAGTGCACTACTTTTGGTCAAAGGTGGTGCACTATTTTAGAGAAAAGGGTGCCATTTGGGACGTATACCCAGAACTGTACAATACACAGGCAACTCCTCCCCCACGGCCCCAAAATGGCCGCCCAGTCAACTGTCAAAAGGTGGAGAACAAAGAAACTCTCATTCCTTCTTGGAGATGTGCTCCACGATATGAAGACTGGTGACTGTGCCCTTTCTAACAATAATTCCTGGTCTGGCCACAAGGTGGGCTAGGCTTCTGTGTTCAGGGAGAAACCAGTGAAATTGAGTCATAGATATTAAGAGGAAGGGAGGTTCGTCACTGAAGTTTGTCGACTTGTTCTACAGAGGACATAGTGATCGATATTGTGAACAACGTTTTATTGTCATGCATCTGTCTTTAATATGTCACGAGTAAACCGATTAGCCTACCTACTTCATAACTGACTATTTTAACAGGGTCAATAACTGGAAAGAGTAGATATGGGACAGAACTGTTAGAGGTTAATTATAACACATTCTCTAATCTTCTGATATGAATGAGATGGGACAATTTCATTAAATACATTTGCCTTGCTGTATGTAGAAATAGCGCCCCCTTGTGATGAAGAGCTGCCTGTGTCCCCTGACRTTATTTAGCGGAGTAATACAGCACTCCTATCACCATTGTGATCGGGGGTAATTTAAATTCGGTCATATCAGGCATTTAAATCCCATGCAAAATCCTAAATTCTAGTCAAATTGAATGTGTTTATCTCCTAGATTGGCTGAATTGAAATGATTATTAAGAGTTGAATAGATGCCATGCAGCATAATGTCTGTTCACATCACAGCTGCTCATAACAGTTGTCYCCAGCTGCTCATAGTGGGATGATTGAATAGAACAGCCAAGTGGTCTGAGGCAGTCGGCAAATAACGAGGGTTTTCAAGTGCAACTTTATTAATGGTCGTAAAACATAATACATAATAAAAACATAATACTGTGTTTTATGTGAAAAGTAGGCATTGGCCTGAAGCCAAAAAGTGACAATAAAACGTTCACAATATTGATCACTATGTCCTCTGTTGAACAAGTCGACAAACTTTATTAGTCGACTTGATTATTTTTTTAAATAATCACCATCCAGTGTAAAAAAACATGTAAATTAAAAACATAATACTGTGTTTTAAGTGAAAAGTAGGCATTGGCCTGAAGCCAAAAAATAAAGGAAATTCACATTGGTAGCGCATGGGTACGCGCTAAAATGCGTACCCATGCTCTACCAAGGTTTTTCAGCACACAGCTTTGACCTACTACAGTAGCTATGTTGGTATTGTACTTCAAACTATGTGTATGCAGGTTGCTACGGATTCAGACTTTCTCAAACAGCCTAATTCATACTCTTCAGAAGAAGAATGGACTTTACAGTATCCTGCTATTAAAATAATGTATATAAAGTACCAGTCAAAAGTTTGGACACACCTACTCATTCAAGGGTTTTTCTTTATTTTGACTATTTTCTACATTGTAGAATAACAGTGAAGACATCACAACTATTAAATAACATACATGGAATGATGTAGTAACCAAAAAAGTGTTAAACAAATCAAAATATATTTTATATTTGAGATTCTTCAAAGTTGCCAACCTTTGCCTTGATGACAGATTTACACACTCTTGGCATTCTCTCAACCAGCTTCATGAGGTAGTCACCCGGAATGCATTTCAATTAACAGGTGTGCCTTGTTAAAAGTTAATTTGTGGAATTTCTTTCCTTCTTAATGCATTTGAGCCAATCAGTTGTGTTGTGACATGGTAGGGATGGTATACAGAAGATAGCCCTATTTGGTGAAAGTCCATATTATGACAAGAACAGCTCAGATAAGCAGAGACACGACACGGCAGAGACACGACAGTCCATCACTACTTTAAGACATGAAGGTCAGTCAATACGTAAAATTTCAAGAACTTTGAAAGTTTCTTCAAGTGCAGTCGCAAAAACCATCAAGCGCTATGATGAAACTGGCTCTCATGAGGACCGCCACAGGAAAGGAAGACCCAGAGTTACCTCTGCTGCAGAGGATAAGGTCATTAGAGTTACCAGAAATTGCAGCTAAAATAAATGCTTCACAGAGTTCAAGTAACATACACATCTCAACATCAACTGGTCAGAGGAGACTGCATGAATCAGGCCATCATGGTCGAATTTCTGCAAGGAAACCACTACTAAAGGACACCAATAAGAAAAAGAGACTTGCTTGGGCCAAGAAACACGAGCAATGGACTTAAGATCGGTGGAAATCTGTCCTTTGGTCTGATGAGTTCAAATTTGAGATTTTTGGTTCCAACCGCCGTGTCTTTGTGAGACGCAGAGTAGGTGAACGGATGATCTCTGCATGTGTGGTTCCCACCGTGAAGCATGGAGGAGGAGGTGTGATGGTGTCGGGGTGCTTTGCTGGTGGCATTGTCAGTGATTTATTTAGAATTCAAGGCACACATAACCAGTATGCTACCAAAGCATTCTGCAGCGATACGCCATCCCATCTGGTTTGCGCTTAGTGGGACTATCATTTGTTTTTCAACAGGACAATAACCCAACTCACCTCCAGGYTGTGTAAGGGCTATTTGACCAAGAAGGAGAGTGATGCAGTGCTGCATCAGGTGACCTGGCCTCCACAGGCTTCTAATAGTAAAGTCTGACCAGCTGGAGAGGAGGGCATTACAGTAGTCTAGCCTAGATGAAACAAATGCATGGGCCAGTTTCTCGGCATCTGGGGCGACAGGTAGCCTAGTGGTTAGAGCATTGGGCCAGTAACCGAAACGTTGCTAAATAGAATCCCCAAGCTAGATAGAATCCCCAAATCTGTCGTTCTGCCCCTGAACAAGGCAGTATATCCACTGTTTCTAGGCTGTCATTGTAAATTGTCTAGTTAAATAAAATGTTTTTAAAAATCTGGCTGAGAGATGAAGTGTGTAATTCTGGAAATGTTCCTGAGATGGAAATATGCTGTTTTGAATGTGCTCTTTATGTGGTTGTCAAAAGTTAGGCCGGGGTCAAAGGTAACACCAAGGTTTTTAACAACCATGTTTGGTGTAATGAGGCAACCATCAAATGTTGAGCGTGAGGTCTGACACGTTGTTTGTAAGTTTCTTGTGGCCAGGTTGCATAATTTCTGTCTTATCAGAATGTAAAAGCAAGAAGTTTGGTTGGCATCCAGTGTTTAACATCTGTGATGCAAGTCACAAGGCGGGCTGACTGTAAAGCATTGTCTGGTTTAAAAGATAAATACAATTGGGTATCATCAGCGTAGCAAACAAAGTGCATGATGTGCATACCAAGGTGTAGCATGTGCAAGGAAAATAAAAGGGGTCCAAGCACAGAACCTTGGGAAACACCACATTTAACCTTGGAAACATGCAGATGAATTGTTGCCCATCTGAACAAATTGATACCGCTCAGAGAGGTATGATTTGAACCAGTTGAGAACCTGTCCTCGTAGATCAACCAAGTCTTCTAGTTTCAATCCATTTGAAACCCATTCTGCTGCTATGCAGGGTGGCTGGTGACACGGTGGCTACTTTGAAGAATCTCAAATATTTGTTTAACAGTTTTTTGGTTACTACATGATTCCATATGTGTTACTTCATAGTTTTGATGTCTTCACTGTTATTCTACAATGTAGAAAATAGTACAAATTAAGAAAAACCCTGGAAGGAGTAGGTGTGTCCAAACTTTTGACTGGTACTGTTATATTCCCCATGTACCTTTTGTATGTGTGTGTTCTTGTTAATACAAATGAATACAATTGGGTGGACGTGTCACTTTAAGAACGTCGGTGAACACGTGTGCAGCGCTCTTCACTTGGAGAAAAATAAAGTTTGACACAAGTTTCTGAAATTACCAAGGAAGTCATCCAATTTTTTTCCTCCCCCCTACCAACAATCGTCTAAAGAGAAAGTACTGCAAACTGTCCGAGAAAATTGACTTGCGACAGTGGYACAATGGACGGGATATCCCAGGTAAAAACAGCGTCTGAAAAAAATGTTTATGTTTGCTAAATTCCATTTTCTTCTATTGCGCAAAAGGATTGCGTGGTAATCTATTTGTGTGTTTGGTTGCATGCCTATCCTTGAATGACAACTCAACTTTGTCTACTGAGTTAGCTAATAAACTGTTTACCTTTTTGTTTGTTTGTTGAATATCAAAAGAACATTCAGACTCCGGGATTTACAATGGACTTGGGACCCTTGAAAGAGCCCCTGGCATTTATTAGAGTGCTCGAATGGGTAAGTTTGTTTTTCTAGATACTTATTATTATTATTATTATTATGCTATGTAGCTCAAATGTACTCTTAAGGACCTTAACTAGACAATTACTCCTTAAGGACCAATGACGGATAGGCCGTCATTGTAAATAAGAACGTGTTCTTAACTGACTTGCCTAGTTAAATAAAGGTGTGTATCAATTGAACGTTTTAACATTTTTTTTAAATATAATTCCTTGCTGATATGAAAGATAAGGTTCTTATGCAACAAAAAAAACGTACCGCAAACAGTGTGTTAATGTTCAGTTTAGTGTCTGACTCTTAAAACACCCCCGTACAGAAGATGCCTTTAGTCCAATGACCCTTATGTGGAATATTATAGGGAGAACTTCAATGCCTTGAAATTCATGTTTTTTTGCATAAATATGTAATGCTCGGTCTATGTAGAGGTAGTCTGATTAATCAGACTGTAAAACACAATTAATTGGTATATACAGCGTGAAAATAAGACGGCAAAATTGTGTAAATGTTCTTTACAAATCAGATGGTTGAATACAGTTACATTTTAAATTACTCTACTGGTTGTCTGTGGCGTTTCGTCCAGATGGCTGAAATTTGAGACAAAATATCCAAAGGAAAGCATTGTTATGTTTACCCAACTTTTTTTTTTAGAGTGCTGGTATGGAAGTTGGAAATTTCTTTCACCTGGAACATGTTTAAAACCAAGTAAACACCTGCTGACTTCAGTTTGTATCACTACGGTATGGTTAGTAYGTGTGCATGTACTTACGTCTAGTGCACATACCTTCAGTCACGAGCAAACGTGTGCACGCGATGCAAGCATACGAACTTAAAATCAGCAGGTATTTACATGGTCAAGGTTAGAGAAATGTCAACTTCAATACCGGCACTCGAAAAAGTTGGGGCAAACAATACTTTCCTGTCGATTTTCTGTCTCAAATGAAGTATTAAAATGCACAGATAACCGGTAGAGTAAGTTAAAATGTAATTTAATTCATCATTCTGGCTTGTAAGGAACATTTGCATGACTTTGCAGTCATTTGATTTAGGCTGTATGTATTACAGACAGTGCCTTTTTTTAATAACCGTGTCACCAGCCACCCTGCATAGCAGCAGAATGGGTTTCAAATGGATTGAAACTAGCTGGTGTTGTGATGTACTGCAGTTCACCTATTCATCATGTAACAACTTGGAAGTCCCGACCTAGACTAGACTGTAACAACTTGGACGTCCCGACCTAGACTAGACTGTAACAACTTGGAAGTCCCGACCTAGACTGACGTAAACAAACTGGTGGAGTTCCGCCGACCTAGACTGGACTGTAACAAACTTGGAAGTCCCGACCTAGGACTAGACTGTAACAACTTGGAAGTCCCGACCTAGTAGACTTACAACTTGAAGTCCGACTAGGACAGACTGTAACAACTTGGAATCCCGACCTTAGACTAGGACCTGTAACAACTTGGAAGTCTACCGACCTAGACTTGCTACTGTAACAACTTGAGTCCCGACCTAGACTAGATCTGTAACACAACTTGGACGTCCCGACCTAGACTAACGTAACAAACTTGGACGTCCCGACCTAGACTAACTGTAACAACTTTGGAAGTCCCGACCTAGACTATACTGTAACAACTTGGAAGTCCCGACCTAGACTGACTGTAACAACTAGAAGTCTCGACCTAGACTAGATGTAACAACTAGAGTCCCGACCTAGACTAGACTGTAACAACTTGGAAGTCCCACCTAGACTAAGACTGTAACAACTTGGAAGTCCCGACCTAGACTAGACTGTAACAAACTTGGAAGTCCCGACCTAGACTGACTGTAACAACTTGGAAGTCCCGACCTAGGACTAGACTGTAACAACTTGGGACGTCCCGACCTAGACTAGACTGTAACAACTTGGAAGTCCCGACCTAGACCATACTGTAACAACTTGGAGTCCGCCTGCTATACTGTAACAACTTGGAAGTCCCGACCTAGACATACTGTAACAACTTGGACGTCCCGACCGACTAGACTGTACAACTTGGACGTCCCGACCTTAGACAACTGTAAGACCCAACTTGGAAGTCCCCGACCTAGACTAGACTGTAACAACTTGGAAGTCCCGACCTAGACTAACTGTAACACTTGACGTCCCGACCTAGACATTACGTAACAACTTGACGTCCCGACCTAGGACAGACTGTAACAAACTTGGAGTCCCGACCTAGGGACTAGACGTAACACTTGGAAGTCCCGACCTAGACTAGACTGTAACAACTTGGAAGTCCCGACCTAGACTATACTGTTAACAATTGGAAGTCCCGACCTAGACTAACTGACTAAACAACTTGGAAGTCCCGACCTAGTTACTGGTAACAACTGGAAGTCCCCGAAGCCTAGCTGACTGTAACACTTGGAAGTCCCGACCTAGACTAGACTGGAACAACTTGAAGTCCCGACTAGACTAGACTGTTAACAACTTGACGTCCCGACCTAGACATCACTGTACCAACTTTTGGACGTCCCGACCTAGACTACACTGTAACAACTTGACGTCCCGACCTAGACTAACTGTAACAACTTGGACGTCCCGACCTAACCTACACTGTAACAAACCTGGAGTCCCGACCTAGACACACTGTAACAACTTGGACGTCCCGACCTAGACTACACGTGTAACAACTTGGACGTCCCGACCTAGACTGTAAACAACTTGGAAGTCCCGACCTAGACTGTTACTGTAACAACTTGGAGTCCCCGACCTAGACTAGACTCTTAACAACTTGGAGAGTCCCGACCACTAGACTGTAAACAACTTGGACGTCCCGACCTAAGACTGTAACAACTTGGACGTCCCGACCTAGCTAGACCTGTTACACAACTTGGAGTCCCGACCATAGACTGTAACAACTTGGAAGTCCCCGACCTAGACTGTAACAACTTAGACGTCCCGACCTAGACTAGACTGTAACAACTTGGAAGTCCCGACCTAGACTAGACTGTAAACAACTTGGACGTCCCGGACCTAGACTAGACTGTAACAACTTGGGAAGTCCGCACCTAGACTAGACTGTAATAACTTGGACGTCTCCGACCTAGACTAGACTGTAACAATTTTGGACGTCCCGACCTAGACTATACTGTAACAATTGGACGTCCCGGACCCTTAGACTATACTGTAAACAACTTGGAAGTTAACCGAGCCTAGACTAACTGTTAACAACTTGGAAGTACCGACCTACGACTTATCTGTAACAACTTGGAAGTCCCGACCTAGACTAGACTGTAACAACTTGGAAGTCCCGACCTAGACTAGACTGTAACACTTGGACGTCCCGACCTAGACTAGACTAACAATTTGGAGTCCCGACCTAGGATATACTGTAACAACTTGGAAGTCCCGACCTAGACTAGACTGTAACAACTTGGAAGTCCCGACCTTAGACTACACCTTGTGAACCAACTTGATAAGTCACCGACCTAGACTATACTGTAACAACTTGGACGTTCCCGACCTAGGACTGTAACAACTTGGAAGTCCTGACCCTAGACTATACTGTAAACAACTTGGACGTCCCGACCTAGACTGTAACAACTTGCGAAGTCCCGACCTATACTGTAAAACCTGGAAGTCCCGACCTAACTGGACTGTAACAACTTGGAAGTCCCTACCTGTAGACTATACTGTAACAACTTGGAAAGTCCCGACCTAGGACTGTAAACAACTTGGAAAGTCCGACCTATACTGTAACAACTTGGAAGTCCCGACCTAGCTAGACTGTAACAAACTAGGAATCCCGACCTAGACGTAGACTGTAACAACTAGGAAGTCCCGACCTAGACTAGACTGTAACAATTAGGAAGTCCCGACCTAGACTAGACTGTAACAACTTGGAAGTCCCGACCTAGACTACACTGTAACAACTTGGAACTCCCGACCTAGACTATACCTGTAACAACTTGGACGTCCCGACCTAGACTGCTTAACAACTTGAGTCCCGACCTAGGACTAGACTGTAACACACTAGGAAGTCCCGACCTAGACTTAAGACATGTAACAACTACGAAAGTCCCGACCTTAGACTAAGACTGTAACAACTTGGAAGTCCCGACCTAGACTATTACTGTAACAACTTGGAGAGTCACCGACCTTAGAACTAAGACGACTGTAACAAACTTGGACGTCCCGACCTGACTTAACTGTAACAACTTGGACGTCCCGACTAGACGTAACGAACTAGGACGTCCCGACCTGACTAACTGTAACAACTGGACGTCCCGACCTAGACTATACTGGTAACAATTGGACGTCCCCGACCTAGACTGATACTGTAACAACTTGGACGTCCCGACCTAGACTAGACTGTAACAACTTGGACGTCCCGACCTAGACTACACTGTAACAACTTGGAAGTCCCGACCTAGACTACACTGTAACAATTTGGAAGTCCCGACCTAGACTGTAACAATTTTTCCTGCTTTTCTATAGGCTAGTGATAATCACTTCCTGTGAGGAAAGGATGCCCTTCTGTAGAGGAAAGTGTGTGTGTGTGTGTGTGTGTGTGTGTGTGAAAGAGAGAGGGGGGGAAGCCTGTGAATCATCCACGATGACTCGCTGGGCATGATTTTTAGTTCTAGTTGTCTTGTTCAACATTCTACTGTTACCTGACCCCTCAACTCCTGTCACAACACCTTCACACTGCTTTGAACCTGTAAAGCAAACTGCCCTTAGTTATAGCACAGGGTACCCTACTGCCCTACCAAGCAAAAAGGCACTAACTGCTCATAGCGTGGAACTGAGGGGGGGGGGGCTTTTATTTGCCTTGGTTTCGCAGTAACTTTATGCAGTTACTGCTAACATGACACCCATTCTTCTCCAAAACACAATACAATAGAGGCAGGATACTTGTCCACATGATTAAGTATGTATTTAATGTAGCAAAAAATGACATTAACACATTTTTGACCAAATGAGCAGTTAGTGCCTTTTTTTTTTTTGCTTGTTAGAGCAGCATAGTCACATGTTCTAATCTGCCCTGTTTGGACTGGATGTCATTTCAGAAAGAGGTGTGTTTGTGTGTATATATATCCAGTTATAAACTGTCAACTGTTTCTTTAATTACATTGTGTCATGTCCTTATTTGGCTTCGTCTGTCTGCAGATCTTCTCCATATTTGCCTTCGCTACGACGTCGGGTTATGCCGGCGCTACGAGCATCAATGTGCAGTGCCAGGGCAGCAGCACCAGCCAAGAAATCACTGCTGTCTTTCACTACCCGTTCAGGTAAGCAGAACAGGAGTGAACGGATGATTCGTATGGGTGTGTGATGTTTCTGTTTTAAAGTGGTTTGTTGTTATTATTTTGGTCGTGTTCAGCGGGGCACACTGAAGCAAAATGTTTTGAAGCGAAACATGAAAATCGATATTTTTACTGGACAAGCTCAGCCGAGTACCTCGCTGTTTTTCCTCCCGATACAAAACATTTCCTAAACGTCTCCCTACTGAACATGACCCTATACTACATGTCTCTACACTCAAAAGATCATGTGTTCTTATTGGATAATTTCTGGTAGTACATCCCTGTTTCACTTTTTGTTTTCTCCGTACTGAACACCACCCTCTCTTGTACGTATCTCTGTTCTCACAGGCTGATGGTCCATCCATACAGCGTCCCCTCCTGTATGAACGACTCCAGTACTATCCAGCTTTATCTGACCGGCGACTACTCCTCCTCGGCTGAGTTCTACGTCTGTATCGGGGTGTTTGCCTTCCTCTACAGCATCGCCAGCCTGGTGATCTACCTGGGCTACCAGCACGTCTACAGGCAGACCAGCCGTGGCCCCATTGTGGTGAGTTAACTGGGAATTGTTTTGTTCATGCTCTTTGTAGTGTTCAATGGAAGGTGTTGATGTTAGGCGTTGAGCAAAATCCCAGTCTATAGAATGACTTGAAGGCTGTTAGGTTCTAATTCTGAGTTAAAAACTCAACGGACACTATGAAAGCTTAAACCAAGTTTATTCTTCCCAGAGGATCAATACAGTTGCATTAGACAAAGACATTGTTCACACAAACACTGATATTTAATCCTTTCTCCTATGCTGAGTCTCCTTCTACACATCTGAACAGCCAATGCATCTCTGTTGCTCGACAGAGCCTTAGTGATATCTGTTCTTCCTCACTTCATCTAACCTGACCGCTACCTCAAAGTGCTCACTCCTCCCCAACTCAAGCCTGTCATGGTGATTGGTACCAGGCTTGTGTCTCTTCTCCTCCCAGAGGATCCCTGATGGCTAACAATAACATATCCTGGCATAGTGTAAACATTATATATTACCATCTCTCCCTCAGTGACATGAATACGTTTATTTCATATTGTCAGATCCCAACAAGGCTAAAGAGCTTGAGCAGTGGCACGGAATAGCTATCGACACTTGACATCTGCGTGAGGCACTTAACAGTGGTCTGTAAAGGAAGAACCAGAACTGGGGGGGGGTCAGGAGTGTGTTTCTCTGGAACTGGGGGGGGGGGGTCAGGAGTGTGTTTCTCTGGTACTGGGGGGGGGGGGTGGGGGGGTCAGGAGTGTGTTTCTCTGAGTAACTGGGGGCGAGGGTTCCTCATGAAGTCAACTCCTCTAGCAATAATGAAGCCGCTAGTCATATTTCAAGAAACTGTCATTGAACATTTTGGTTTCTTGTGGACCAATGGATCTGGGTCAAGTACGTTGTCAGATATTTGATTTAGCACTTGATTTAGTTTTCCCAGTACAATGGAACCAATATATTAGTTCCAAAAGTGCAAAATCGAAGCTGAATCAAGCGAACATCAAATACTTTCAAATCTTTGACGTTGTCTGCTTCACTAATTCAAGTTTCACACAATCAGATGCATAACAATTCAAATCAAACGTTGACTAATTATTTGGATTTGGTGGTGGGATGCAGGAGGAGTAAGCTGTTACCAACAAGTGAGGTTTGTTATATGGGCTGTTTACATACTGTTTGTATGCGTGTTTGTCTGATTTTATGTTCTAACCTTCCTCTTGAACCTGCATTTTATATACTTTTATTTACAATGTCTCCTGTCCTTTCAACAGGACCTGCTGGTGACAGCAGCCTTTACCTTCCTGTGGCTRGTGTCCTCCTCTGCCTGGGGTCAAGGCCTGACTGACGTCAAGTGGGCTACCAGCCCCTCTAACCTGGTAGGCTTAATCTCTACCTGCGAGGACGTCGGCAACAAGTGCACACCAGGAGCAGTGCCTCATATGGGACGACTCAACTCCTCTGTGGTAGGCTATTACCTGTAGTGTTATTAATGGTGGTTACTTACAGCGCCTTCCTGAATTATTGACACCCTAGATGAATATGAACAAAAGTCTGTGGGGGGGGGGGAAGTATTTGTTGATCAGCTTGAACTTACACTCAAAATATCATATGAATCTAACATTTTAATTGAGTTAAAATTCTTCAAACATGTTCTGTCATCAACAAATAATTATTTTATTTAAAAAAAATGCATGTCACAATTATTGGCACCCCTGAATTTAGTACTTTGTGCATCCTCCCTTTGACAATATCGCTGTGTCGTTTGATGAGGTGGGAGAAACGCAAAACACCTTCCCTTGCCGAAGGTAACGGCCTGAGTCGTCTCCTAGAAATGTTTGAGGTGGGAGAACACACCTTCCCTTGCCAAGGTAAACGGCTCTGAGTCGTCTCCTAGAATGTTTGAGGTGGGAGAACACACGCTTCCCTTTGCCCAAGGTAACGGGCTCTTGAGTCGTCTCTAGAATGTTGAGGTGGGAGAACACATAGGAAGGGATTTGAGACCATTCCTCCATACAGAAACTCTCCAGATCCTTCAGTCCTTGGTCCTCGCTTGTGGACTCTCTCAGCTCACCCACAGGTTTCCATGGGGTTTAGGTCAGGGGACTGGATGCCTTTGCAAAATCTTGATTCACGGTCAGTGAACCATTTTCGTGTGGATTTGGAGGAATGCTTTGGATCGTTGTCCTGCTGGAGGATTCAACAACGACCCAGTTTTAGCCTCCTGGCAGAGGCAGACCGGTTCTGGTCTAAAACTCTCTGGTACTTGACGGAGTCCATAATGCCATGTGTCATACCAAGGTTCCCAGGGTCTTTGAAGTAAAACAGCCCCATAACATTTATTTTTTATTTAAACTTTTTTTAACTAGGCAAGTCAATTAAGAACAAATTCTATTTACAATAACGGCCTACCAAAAAGGAAAAAGCCTCGTGCGGTACTGGGCTGGATAAAAAAAATATATACATATCACACACACAGTTGAAGTCGGAAGTTGACATACACCTTAGCCAAATACATTTAAACTCAGTTTTTCACAATTCCTGACATTTAATCCTAGTAAACATTCCCTGTTTTAGGGAAGTAAGAATGTGAATGTCAGAATAATAGTAGAGAGAATATTTTATTTCAGCTTTTATTTCTTTTATCACATTCCCAGTGGGCCAGACGTTTACATACACTCAATTAGTATTTGGTAGCATTGCCTTTAAATTGTTTAACTTGGGTCAAACGTTTCAGGTAGCCTTCCCAAGCTTCCCACAATAAGTTGGGTGAATTTTGGCCCATTCCCCCTGACAGAGTTGTCAGGTTTGTAGCCTCCTTGCTAGCACACACTTTCAGTTCTGCCCACAAATTTTCTATGGGATTGAGGTCAGGGCTTTGTGATGCCACTCTAATTCCTTGACCTTGTTGTCCTTAAGCCATTTTGCTACAACTTTGGAAGTATGCTTGGGCCATTGTCCCCATTTGGAAGACCCATTTGCGACCAAGCTTTAACTTCCTGACTGATGTCTTGAGATGTTGCTTCAATATATCTACATAATTTTCCTACCTCATGATGCCATCTATTTTGTGAAGTGCACCAGTCCCTCCTGCAGCAAAGCACCCCCACAACATGATGCTGCCACCCCCGTGCTTCACGGTTGGGATGGTGTTCTTTAGCTTGCAAGCATCCCCTTTYTTCCTCCAAACATAACGACGGTCATTATTGCCAAACAGTTCTAATTTTGTCTCATTTTACTGTGGATATAGATCATTTTGTACCCGTTTCCTCCAGTATCTTCACAAGGTCCTTTGCTGTTCTGGAATTGATTTGCACTTTTCGCACCAAAGTACGTTCATCTCTAGGAGACAGAACGCATCTCCTTCCTGAGCGGTATGACGGCTGCGTGGTCCCATGGTGTTTATACTTGCGTACTATTGTTTGTACAGATGAACATGGTACCTTCAGGCGTTTAGGAAATTGCTCCCAAGGATGAACCAGACTTGTGGAGGTCTACAATTGTTTTTCTGAGGTCTTGGCTGATTTCTTTTGATTTTCCAATGATGTCAAGCAAAGAGGCACTGAGTTTGAAGGTAGGCCTTGAAATACATCCACAGGTACACCTCCAATTGACTCAAATGATGTCAATTAGCCTATCAGAAGCTTCTAAAGCCATGACATAATTTTCTGGAATTTTCCAAGCTGTTTAAAGGCACAGTCAACTTCTGACCCACTGGAATTGTGATGCAGTGAAATAATCTGTATAAACAATTGTTGGAAAAACTACTTGTGTCATGCAATAACAATTATTTTTGAATAAAATAATTATTTGGTACCCAGGGAGCCAATAATACAGTACACTCCTGAATAATCTGTACATGGGTGGAATCGGGGAAATCACCCTGGGAGCTCGACTCAAAAACAAGTTTTGCATGTTAACCTGAGCTTTTGCTTGAGAACCGAGTTCCATTGCGTTTCCCCTCAATTACAGCCCTGGCTGCAGAATTCAATCCATGTATCGTACATATACCCTCAACTAATTTCCAAGAAATTGTAACGTGGAGCCATTTGAGAAATGTGATTGTTCCTTACTAAGAAACATTTTTGTTGTTGTCCTGTCTAAAATATATTTTTCTTGTCCCCCTCCTTTATGGCAGATCTTTGGATTCCTCAACCTGATATTGTGGGGTGGTAACTGCTGGTTTATCTTTAAGGAGACGCCCTTCCACAAGTCAGCCAACCCCCTTGGTGACGCCGAGGAGGGTTTAGGTGTCAGGCCCATTACTTCCTAACTGGGCAGCAAGTTCCCTGCTGTCAACGGCTACGTTCCAGTTTGCATGCAAAGCAGTTGCACTGCAGAAATTAACCAATCTTGGGGGGTGAATACTAACTTTGACTCACATTTGCTCTCGGTCGTGCATCGATGCCAATGGTAGACAATGTTTACTTTATGGAAGTGAAGATTTGCCCCTATGTGATTTCTGACTTGTTGAACACTTGTGTGTGTTTTGAGGTGTGTTTTGAGATTTGGTGTGTGTGTGCTTTTTGCAGCTGATCTGGAACGGGCCCGAAATTCCCTCCAACCAAGTAGTTCCGACATTATACCGTTTCCAATGCCTTGTTAAATTGTCATTTGGTGCAAATGCTGCTAAGAAATGTCCTCTAGTAGCTTATTAAGTTGCAAACAGTTTATTTTCATGCATTGACAGCTCCACATTTATTATTAAAAAGTGTTCAAAGTGGTCCATTTTTCAAGTTATCTAAAATGGGTACAAAGTGAACCCAGCAAATACGGAAGGGGGAACGCCATGAATTTAGGTCAGAATTAGTTTTGTTTCATGCGGATAACTGTTAAACTAAATAGTATATCCAACGCAATGCAACGATCAAATGCATCTCTCAGTTTATTCAAAGAGTCAAGACGTGTGAATTTCTTTTGTTGATCAGAAATACCAAATACTTTTTTTTTTGTGTTTTACACTGTTACTTTGAGGATAGTTTAGTGTTTTTGTTGTATAAAATAAACCGTGCTTATATCAATGTTACAACAAGAATAACAAGCTGTTATTCTCTCGCACTGGGTGTTATTTGCCGATTTATAATGAATATTCACTCCGTTTTGAAATGGTTTGACATTTCAAGTGATGCCAAAAGCCAGGGATCATCAACTAATGTAGATTCAGCTGCAGGCCGATTTATTTTATTTAACTTTTTTTTTTGTGCATGGTCGGTGGGGCAAGAGAACATTAATTAAAAATAATTTATAGACTGCAAGAAATCCAAACGGATGTATTTGACTGAAACATAATTACGAACCTTGCTTACATTTGAATACGATCACATATCTCTCTGATGCGTGGGACTACTTTGAAAAGATGTTCAAAATCACTTGTTGCTGTTTCGCTGGTGTTTTTTATTTTTAAGAGTATTTTTATGTCCAACAATTTAGAACAATTGCTCAGTAAGCTTTGCGGGCCAAATAACATCAATCTGGCCCGCAGGCCACCAGTTGGGGAACCCTGCCATAAAGCAATCCTACAGTACTTATTGTAATTTCTTTTGAAATGTGCCTTTTTTTCCCTGTTGTGCAGCATGGTTTGTCATATTGTTTTAACAATGTTGTAAGAAAATAAAGCCATCAAAACTCCTGTTTTTCACGCCGACCTCACAGTATTGATGACACATCCCTTTGTCACCTACCATTTCAGTTCTTAACATTTCTGTACCATTTCAGTTCTTACCACTTCAGTTATGCAAAAATACTGAAGACTGGTTTAAGTTACTTGTATGTTTTTAGTGCCTCTTCTACCTCAATGTGATGAGAAGGCAGAACTACTTCTAGCTGTCAATGAACTCCTGTTCTGCTTTTAATTTACATTGAAGACGATAATTTGAAACAAAAAAAATACATTCACTCATTTTATTTGGAGAGAAAGGTAAAATGTTATGTATCATTTATCAAATGCTATAAATTATTAAAGGGAAAGAGTTGGTAAAGAACGCCAAGGTAATCTGTCTAAAATACTATCGCCCCGTAGCACTCACATTTGTAGCTGTGAAAGGCTGGATATCATGGCTCACATCTGTAACTGTGAAAGGCTGGATATCATGGCTCACATCAACACCATCATCGCAGAAACCGGTGACCAGCCTTTCATCAGCACTTCATAGTTACAGATGTGAACGCTACAGGGCGATTAGTAATGTAGGCAGGTTAACCTTTTGAGTTCTTAGGAACAGGGACAATGSTGGTCAGTTTGAAACATGTTTGGATTACAGACTAGGACAAGGAGAGATCAGTTACATCATTTCAACACCAGATGGCACTAAAACATTACTTTTTATACAGAGTAACTGGTCATTCATCAGTATCAAACCCCCTGACATTAATCCATTGTCACTAGACTAGGTCTAGATATTTTTTTATTAAATTAAATGTTATATGTAATTAAAAAGGACAGATATTCAATTATATTCTACTCGTTACTGTACATGAACATTCTATAATGTTCTACTTTCCTGAACGAGGCTTACTGGGCTGGTGCATACTGTATCAAAACATTTCTGAGTAGTCCCTGCCTGTTTCAGACAGTTTGCTAAAATTTGGTCCATAGTGAATACCATCTAACATCCCAGCATGCACCTCACCAGACACAGGTCATCATACTCGTAATGGTGTTCCAAAATAAAAACAGAACTGAAGGTGTGAGTTGCTCGCGTCTCAAATTTCAGAGGCCGGCTGTTTTATAACTATTATTATTCAAATCAGTAGTAGCTGCAAGGAGTTTGGGAAAAGAGAAGGAAGCTTAAAATAGATCTCTCTGAGGGAGAGGCTGAAACACAGCCTTCGTAATCCACAGAGAAGAGAGTTCAGGCAGTCATTGAATGTTGAGATAAATTTACTGTATGACAAAAACGATTGCTTGAGAGAGTACATTATTTCCAGAGAGAAACACTGTGTTCATTGTAGCTTTATAGCTTTGAAGACAAGCCTTTTAACTTTCCTCGAGGGTGCTTAAGATTCTGCCATTGAAAAAAGGAATACTGTACTCCAACAATGGATGTGGCTAATCATATGGACTCCTCTAGATTCCAGTCTGTGTAGATATTGCAATGAGGATTTATTTCAGTCTATGAATCAGCTTCAAGCAAATCGTTTTTTTAAATATAATGCTAATTTAATAACCCTAGATCCACTGCACAGAGTGGAGTACAATAGTCTTTCATTAGTGAGATGAAATAGAGTATATACTCTATGTACTGGGGGGTGGGGCAGCAGCAGGGAGCTACAAAGGAAGGAGCAGGATCTAGGTCAGCTCCACAGGGCTAGAGAGGCCAAGGTGAGTCAGCACCATGGACAGCTCTACAGGGCTAGAGAGGCCAATGTGAGTCAGCACCATGGACAGCTCTACAGGGCTAGAGAGGCCAAGGTGAGTCAGCACCATTGACAACTCTACAGGGTTAGAGAGGCCAAGGTGAGTCAGCACCAATGGACAACTCTACAGGGCTAGAGAGGCCAAGATGAGTCAGCACCTGGACTGAGGGCTTGTAGGCCTGTTGTAAGGCAGGTCCTCACCAGACATCACCAGCAACAACGTCGCCTATGGGCACAAACCCACCGTCGCTGGACCAGACAGGACTGGAAAAAGGTGCTCTTCACTGACGAGTTGCGGGTTTGTCTCACCAGTRGGGATGGTCAGATTCGCGTTTATCGTTGAAGGATTGAGCGTTACACCGAGGCCTGTACTCTGGAGCGGGATCGATTTTGGAGGTGGAGGGTCTGTCATGGTCTGGAGCGGGATGACAGCATGACAATGCCACCAACCACACTGCTCGTTCTGTGCGTGATTTCCTGCAAGACAGGAATGTCAGTGTTCTGCCATGCACAGCAAAGAGCCCGGATCTCAATCCCATTGAGGACGTCTGGAACCTGTTGGATCGGAGGGTGAGGGCTATGGCCATTCCCCCCCAGTGTGGTAACACCTCACAGCAAGAACTGGAAAATCTGGTGCAGTCCATGAGGAGGAGATGCACTGCAGTACTTAATGCAGCTGGTGGCCACACCAGACACTGAATGTTACTTTTGATTTTGACCCCCCCTTTGTTCAAGGACAAAATATTCAATTTCTGTTAGTCACATGTCTGTGGAACTTGTTCAGTTTATGTCTCAGTTGTTGAATCTTGTTATGTTCATACAAATATTTACACATGTTAAGTTTGCTGAAAATAAACGCAGGTGACAGTGAGAGGACGTTTCTTTTTTTGCTGAGTTTACGTGCTCGTAGCTCATCTATTTTATTATCGACTGATTGTACGTTGGCTAATAGCACCGATGGTAAAAGTAGATGACCCTCTCGGCAACGGATCCTTACAAGGCACCCGGAACGTTGCCCATGATATCTCAGTCTTTTCCTCCTGCAAATGACGGGAATTAGGGCCCTGTCGGGCATCTGAAGTAAATCCTTCCTGTCCGACTTGTTGAAGAAGAATTCCTCCAGTACGAGGTGAGTAATCGCTGCCCTGATATCAAGAAGCTCTTTTCGGTCATAAAGACACGGTGGCAGAAATATTATGTGCAAAATAAGTTACAAATAACGCAAAAAAAMMCATACACAATAGTACAATTGGTTATGGGATCGTAAAACAGCAGACATCTCCATTATTTTCAATCATCTCTCCTATTCCTCAAAGGAAACGACCGGCATATGGAAACTCCCTCTAGCCCATGCCTACACCAATCCAATGCTTTTAAACTAGTGGGGAGTAGTGAACAGACAGGTGATGAGGCACCAGGGGATTGACTGGTGATGAAGATAGATTAGGCCTGTATCTGTTATCTGTAATAAGGAAAAAACACATAGGGTTATGGTGGTCAGTATGTTCCAGCATTGTCTGTCTGACATATCCCTACTGGGCAGTAGGGAGACAGACAGGGGAGGAGAGACAGACAGAAACAGACAGAAACAGACAGGGGAGGAGAGAGACAGACAGACAGACAGAAACAGACAGGGGAGGAGAGACAGACAGGGGAGGAGGGACAGACAGACAGGGGAGGAGAGACAGAGAGAGAGACAGACAGACAAGGGAGGAGAGACAGACAGACAGAAACAGACAGATGAGGAGAGACAGACAGACAGAAACAGACATACAGACAGGGGAGGCGAGACAGAGAGACACAAACAGACAGGGGAGGAGAGACAGACAGACAGAAACAGACAGACAGGACTCTGTCCTCTCTGCCGGATCCTTCCTTGTCTTCTGAAACGTTGTTGTGTGATGGGTGAAATGATTGGAGAGTCACATGCTTTTTCACTGTCATTCTATTACATTATACATTCAGTGATTGGCTGTCAGCCACTCGGTTCCTTGTTCCTATTTCAGTACAATCTCATTCATACATTTCTCCATTACATCAGAAATAACTTACCGGTGTTACTATGACAACATCTGTCGTAATGTTTTCATTAGACAAGCCACGTCACTGTTGAATAAAAGAAAAGGCGGGTAAAAGTCACTGTTCAATTCAAGATCAAAACGCTGTCATCACCACAAGTAAATCCCAAACCGGTGAGCACAGTAGAGTTCTACAGCATCGCTTATCATGCCAGCCCAGCCCATCCTTCCTGTGTCTGTATCTCCATCCAGCCCCTCCTTCCTGTGTCTGTATCTCCCTCCAGCCCTTCCTTCCTGTGTCTGTATCTCCCTCCAGCCCTTCCTGTGTCTGTATCTCCCTCCAGCCCCTCCTTCCTGTGTCTGTATCTCCCTCCAGCCCCTCCCTTTCCTGGTTGTCATGTCTCCTCTCCAGCCCCTTCACTTTCCGGTCCTCCCTGACTTCTTCGTCACTGTGGTCCAGAGAGATGTGTTTAACCCAGACGTGATGCCATGATGATGATAAATAGTGTGACAAGCCCGAGGATAGCACCAGTCAGACAGGCCAGAGGATAGGAACACAGTCAGACAGGCCCGAGGATAGCAACCAGTCAGGACAGGCCAGAGGATAGCACCAGTCAGACAGCCAGATGATAGCACCAGTCAGACAAGGCCCGAGGAGGTAGCACCAGTCAGACAGGCCAGAGGATAGCACCAGTCAGACAGGCCGAGGATAGCACCAGTCAAGACAGGCCAGAGGATAGCACCAGTCAGACAGGCCAGAGGATAGCACCAGTCAGACAGGCCAGAGGATAGCACCAGTCGACAGGCCCGAAGTTAGCACCAGTCAGACAGGCCCGAGGATAGACCAGTCAGACAGGCCCAGAGGATAGCACCAGTCAGACAGGCCCAGATGATAGCACCAGTCAGACAGGCCAGAGGATAGCACCAGTCAGGACAGGCCAGAGGATAGCACCAGTCAGAACAGGCCAGATGATAGCCACCAGTGCAGACAGGCCAGAGGATAGACCAGTCAGACGCCAAGGATAGCACCAGTCAGACAGGCCCGAGGATAGCACCAGTCAGGACAGGCCAGAGGATAGACCAGTCAGACAGGCCAGAGATAGCACCAGTCAGGACAGGCCAGAGATTAGCAACAGTCAGACAGGCCAGAGGATAAGCACCAGATCAGACAGGCCAGAGATAGACCAGTTCAGACAGGCAGATGATAGCACCAGTCAGACAGGCCAGAGAATAGCACCAGTCAGACAGGCCAGATGATAGCACCAGTCAGAAGCAGCGGATCAGCACAGTCAGGAAGGCGCAGGTGCACAGTAGACAGGCCGAGGATATCACAGTCAGAACAGGCCAGAGGATAGACCCAGTCAGACAGGCCAGCAGGCTAGCACCAGTCAGACAGGCCCGAGGATAGCACCAGTCAGACCAAGGCCCACAGAGAGATAGCAACCAGTCAGACAGGCCAGAAGCGATAGTAACGCCAGTCAGACAGGCAAGGAAGCAAGTCAAACAGAGATCCCATGCAGCCAGACGATTCACCAGACAAGGCCAGAGGTCATTCAGCAGTGGAGGGAGTCATTGCCAGCCCGACTTTAAACATACGAATGGAAGTTCACAGTGGGCTACCGCAAGCGTTTCTCAAATCTGTTTTAAACAGGTACTTCAAAGCTAATAGATGGTTCCTCCTTTGGGGGGGGGGGGGGGCGGGGGGGGGGGGACATAACAAAACACTATGGAATTCAGTGCTAGCTAACCAATTGTGGTGCATATTATAAAAATAAAGATTTGCTTTTTATATTTTTCAAGGCTCAGGAGAATAACAAGATTAGCACCAGGCGCAGTGTAAGACAGTCTGAATTCGAGCATTTGGTGATAATTGCATATCTTTATAGTTTCTGTTCTTTGGGATGGGACTTTAGTGTCTCCTTTCATCTATAGCAAAGGACGGAGGGCAAGTGGTTTGTAACACCGATTATACTCAGAGATCTCACGGAGAGGAAATCAATCTAATAGAAAAAGTCACCATCAAATTAAGTTGAAATGAGATCCATCTCAGAGGAAAATAAAACACTAACCCTGTATTCCTTGCTTGTATTGCATTCGGATTGGGTTTAGTGTTTGCTTTAAACTCTGTATTAATCTTCCCCCGGCTCATGACTCATGACTAAAAGTCATGCCACAGGCCAGTGTTAAGTACCACACAACTGCAATTAGAAGGGGAAGGCAGTATTGTATTTTTTGAACATATTCAGAGAAGCTAGCCTTCAACAGAAATATTACGGACATACATTTTCAAAAAAGGCGAATTTGTATGGAGACTGGAGCTGCCCCCAGTTTTGAAGGTCTCATCTCTTGGTTGGTTCCTCTTCCATGCTCACTGTGCATGTGTTATGATACTTATGTCATTTCATGTAGAGTCATGTCAATCATGTGTCAATGTCATCATGTGATTCAGTGTCATCATAACTGTGATCATTGTCATAATGTGATACATGTCATTATGTCATCAATGTGATCAGGGTGATCATTGTAGTCGTGAGCATTGTCACTGTGATAGTGTGATCATTGTCATCTGTGATCATCACAAAGTGAAATCAATTCAAGTTAGTGGAAGCCTGGAAGGTGGACAGAAAGGGACAGATAAAGATGAATTAGAGGGAAACTAAACTTGCTTTGACGGGATCAGATTACAGGTTGCCTCTGTGGTGATGTGTGTGTCTTGGTGTGTGTGATGTGTGTGTGTTGCTGTGTGTGTGCGTGTGTGTGTGTGATGTGTGTGTTGTGTTGTTGTGTCGTGTGTGTGTGTGTGTGTGGTGTGTGTGTGTGTAGTGTGATGTCGTGATTGTGTGTGTGTTATATGTCTGCCTGCCTGCCTGCCGTGGTCTTCTGTCTGTTTGTCTGTCTGTCAATCTGTCTTGGTTGTTCTGAATCTGTCTGTCTGTCTTGTGAACCAGTGGAATGAAACTGTAATCGTACTATAATGAAGTTGCAAGTCTGTCTTGAAACCAACTAAGCCTCTTCTTCTTCAGAAATGATCAGACCACACTTACAACGGACCAGATTCATCGATGGGGACTTACCACGATGACTGAAACCCATTTCAAATACCTGTACATCTCACACACGGCTCATTCCCTGGCCACCAGAATTTTACTGCCGCAGATACTGGCTTTATTTTACACTGTGAAATCATCTGTTAACTTCCAGAAGTGACGAACGGGAGAGAGCAGGGCTTTAGAGCCCAACAGGACTGATCTGCTGCTTGTGGCGTGGCTTGCTAGAAAGGGGAGGACACTGGGCTTGGCTTGCTAGAAGGAAGGGGAGGACACTGGGGCTTGGCTTGTAGAAGGGGGGAAGGACACTGGGCTTGCGCTTGTAGAAGGGAGGGACACGTGCGGCTTGGCTCTGTAGACAGGGGGAGACATTGGGCTTGGTTGTCGAGAGGGAGGACACTGGGGCTTGGCTAGTAGAAGGGGAGGGAATGGGCTTGGCTATGTAGGGGAGACATGGGCTTGGCTGTTAGAGGGAAGAACTGGGCTTGCTATTGTTGAGGGGGGGGACACATGGGCTTCGGCTTGTGAAGGAATGGGGGGGCACTGGCATTGCTCTGTAGAAGGGTGGGGACCCTGGGCTTGGCTTGTAGAAGGAAGGGGGTGAGAGGCACTGGGCTTGGCTTGTAAGAGGAGGGAGGACACGCAGCCAGGAGCCAGGAGCCATCAGCCAGGAGCACAGGAGCCATCCATCAAGCCAGGATTCATCAGCCAGGATCCAGCAGCCAGGACCATCAGCCAGGAGTCGCAGCAGCCAGGAGCCGCCTCTGGCTCAAGCAGCAACCCACCACATAGACACATAATGGACATGAGTTTCCTGTTTTGCTGGACTTTTGGTGCTCCATCTGCTTCTTCTCTGTGTAAAGGAAACGGTATTTCTGTCCAGCTTATTATGTTGGATAATGCGGTAAGGTGACTGCGCAGGGAGGGAGGGAGGAGCAGAAGAGAGAGAGAGAGGGAGGGGGAGGGAGGCGGGGGGCAGGGAGGAGGAGGGAGGGAGGAGAGAAAGAGGGGGAGGGAGGGAGGGAGGGGTGGGCATGGGAGGGAGGGAGGACAGGGAGGGAGGGGGGAGGAGGGGGGAGGGAAGGGAGTGAGGGCGGAGGGGAAGAGAAGAGAGGGCAGGGAGGGAGGAGGGGGGCAGGGAGGAGGGGGGGCAGGGAGGGAGAGAGGGAGGGAAGGGGAGAGCGAGATGAGGGAGGGAGGGAGTAGAAGGGGGGAGGAGGGGAAGGGTAGGAGAGGAGTGAGGGAGGGGGCAGGGAGGAGGGAGGCGAGGGAGGAGGGAGAGACGGGGGAGGGGGCAGGGAGGGAGGGGTGGCAGGGAGGCAGGGAGGGGGAGGGAAGGAGAGAGAGGGAGGGTAGGGAGGAGGGAGGGCGGAGGAGGAGGGAGGGAGGTGAGGGAAGGGAGGGAGGGAGGGAGGGAGGGGGGTTGGCGGGGGGAGGGAGGAGGAGAGGGAGGGGAGAGGGAGAGAGGGAGGAGGGAGGAGGAGGGGAGGGAGGGGGGCAGGGAGGGAGGGACGGGGAGGGAGAGGGAGAGGCGAGAGAGGAGGGAGGATGGAGGAGGGAGGAGAAAGAGAAATAATGCTTTCAGCAGGTTGGATAGACTAGGCAAGAAGGTAGATTTGGATGGATCTGTCCTTGCCTAAAACTTGGTAAATCCTCTCATAGACCTGATTCATCAGTATCTTAGTCAGTAGTCCAGTGTTTATGTATTGCTTAATTGCCAGGATTTGTTCAAACTTGGGGTCCCCGTTCTGAGGTCCGTTACTGCACTGGGGTCCAGGGTGTTACTGCATGGGATCCAGAGGATGTATACTTCCATGGGGTTCCAAGGTGTTACTGCCAGGGGTCCAGAGGTGTTACTGCATGGGGTCCAGGGTTGTTACTGCATGGGTCCAGGGTTGTTATCATGGCAGGACTGGGTCCAGGTGTGTTACTGGATGGGGTCCAGAAGGTGTTTACTGCGATGGGGTCCAGAGTGTTCTGCATGGGGTCCAGGGTGTTACTGCTGGGGTCCAGGGTGTTTGAGCTCCGATGGGCGTTCAAGTGAACTCATGGGGGTCCGGGTGTCTCCATGGGGTCCGGGTGTTAACTCCATGGGGTCCAGGCTGATTACTGCATTGGGGTCCGGGTGTTACTCCATGGGGTCAAGGTCTGTACTTCCATGGGTCCAGGTGTTACTCCATGGGGTCCAGGGTGTTACTGTGAGATGCGGGGATGTCTCCATCGGGTTCGGGTTATCATGGGGTCCAGGTGTTTACTGCTCGGATCCAGAGGTGATACTTGCATGGGTCAGGGTGTTACTGCATGGGTTCCAGGGTCGTTACTGCATCATGGAGGCCAGGGTGTTTACGCATGGGTCCAGGGTGGTGGTCTAGGATACTGGAGGCCGGGTTTACTGCATGGGAGCAGTGGTGTTACTTGCCATTTTTAGCGGGTCCAGGTGTTACTGCATGGGTCCAGGTGTCTATGCTAGGTGCCACGTGTTACTGCATGGGGTCCACCATTTTTTTGATTATGGATAATTGCTAGCATGCCACAGTGAAATACCATCGTGAGATACCATTGTTAATGTGCTGCGTTCCAGTAATGAAGGAAAGTTAGAGGTTGTTTCACGAGCCAATGCTACACTAGGGTTAGCACCAAATGCTGGAAAGTTTACAGACGAGTTAGCATGCTATTAGATAAATGGCTCATTCACAAATCTTCAAACTCACCCCTTTAATATGGAGTTAATTACAGGTTTCTTCTGTTTTGAAAGTTCTTAGTTTCTAATACTTTTGGGGATGTATAAAAATAGTTTCAGAGAATAAGGAATGAAAACAGGGTAGAATGCAGAAAAGATGTTGAACTAAACTCATAAAAGATATTGAAGAAACGTCCTCTCACTGTCAACTCGTTATTTTCAGCAAACCTAACATGTGTAATATTTGTATGAACATAACAAGATTCAACAACGGAGACATAAACTGAACGAGTTCCACAGACATGTGACTAACAGAATGGAATAATGTGTCCTGAACAAAGGGGGGGGGGGGGGGTCAAAATCAAATAACAGTCAGTATCTGTGTGGCCACCAGCTGCTTAAGTACTGCAGTGCATCTCTCCTCACATGGACTGCACAGATTTGCCAGTTCTTACTGTGAGATGTTACCCCACTCTTCCACCAAGGGACCTGCAAGTTCCCGGACATTTCTTGGGGGAATGGCCATAGCCTCCACCCTCCGATCCAACAGGTCCCAGACGTGCTCAATGGGATGAGATCCGGGCTCTTCGATGACCATGGCAGAACACTGATATTCCTGTCTTGCAGGAAATCACACACAGAAAGAGCTATGGGGTGGCATTGTCATGCTGGAGGGTCATGTCAGGATGAGCCTGCAGGAAAGGTGCCACATGAGGGAGGAGGATGTCTTCCCTGTAACACACAGCGTTGAGATTGCCTGCAATGACAACAAGCTCAGTCCGATGATGCTGTGACACACAGCCCCAGACCATGAACGGACCTCCACCTCCAAATCGATCCCACTCCAGAGTACAGGCCTCGGGGTAACGCTCATCCTTTGACGGTAACGCGAATCCGACTATCACCCTGGTGAGAACAAAACCGCGACTCGTCAGTGAAACAACTTTTTGCCAGTCCTGTCTGTCCAGCGACGTGTGGTTTGTGCCAATAGGCGACGTTGTTTCCAGTGATGTCTGTGAGGACCTGCCTTAAACATGCCTACAAGCCCTCAGTCCAGCCTCCTCAGCCCATTGCGGACAGTCTGAGCACTGTGGAGGGATTGTGTGTCCCTGGTGTAACTCGGGCAGTTGTTGTTGCCATCCCGTACCTGTCCGCAGGTTGTGATGTTCAGATGTACCGATCCGTGCAGGTGTTGTTACATTGGTCTGCCACTGCGAGGACGATCACCTGTCTGTCCTGTCTCCCCTGTAGCGCTGTCTTAGGCGTCACCACAGTACGGAACTTGCAATTTATTTACCCTGGCCACATCTGCAGTCCTCATGCCTCCTTGCAGCATGCCTAAGGCACGTTCACACAGATAAGCAGGGACCCTGGGAATCTTTCTTTTGGTGTTTTTCAGTCAGTAGAAAGGCCTCTTTAGTGTCCTAATTTTTCATAACTGTGACCTTAATTGCCTACCGTCTGTAAGCTGTCAGTGTCTTAACGACCGTTCTGCAGGTGCATGTTCATTAATTGTTTATGGTTCATTGAACAAGCATGGGAAACAGTGTTTAAACCCTTTACAGGGATGATCTGTGAAGTTATCTGGATTTTACGGAATTATCTTTGAAAGACAGGGTCCTGAGTTTCTATATACATTTTAATAATACCATCTTTGAGAACTAACAACCAAATAAAAGCTAGACAGTCAGGGAGAATTAAGAAATAAATAAAAGACGGCCATTCAGGGCATATTGATTTTGTCATAATGTTTGAGCAAAGGAACACAGCATTAGTCATGACAAAACGCATAGACAAATAGCAGGAAATTAGCTTTAAAACTGCTAAATTGTCTCACAGTTCCATGCCAAACTGTGTAGAGTTGCAGAAAGATTTTCTCTACACTGCTAAGATACATKTCTAGCTCATAGAATATGTTAGAGTTTACACTTCCTCTTCCAATGAACTGTGGGGAGGTCAACATAATGAAACTGTCTACCTAATCTGTTCATCTTAAAATGTTGATTACTTCTACYTACCATTATCGTTCACCTGATTACAAGACAAGATATAATTATAATTATTTTGCTAACATATGATGGGGGTCCCTGGGTCACCGGTTTGAAAACCCCTGAAAACCAGTGTCCCTGTCAAGTTTCTGTTTGGGTTGCTGCACTGAGTCACACACACATACACACAAACTCGCACGCACGCACGCACGCACGCACGCACGCACGCACGCACGCACGCACGCACGCACGCACGCACACTCACACACACACACCCATGCACACGCACACGCACACAAACACCAAGGAGTGAAACTCCCTTTTGATGTCCCCATTAGCAGCCTGTATCCTCTGCAGAGGGAACCTACTACAGTATCCTCCATTATTAACAGCCAGAGGCTAAATAAGTAAAGACTGTTGGTAAATACGTTATCCAGCCAGGCATTCACACACTGACTGGCCTCTTTTCTAACTACGTTAGGTGTGTAAGCTGGCTACTGATACATTAGGTGTGTAAGCTGGTTACTGTGGCTGTGCTTCTGTCATGTAAGTAGTAGTGGGAGAGAGGATAAGTGACTGACTGCAGAGAGAGAGAGAGAGTCATGGCWGTCTGCATTACTGGACTCAGGAGGCTGATTTATAGAAACACAAGACTAAAATGTAAATGTTCCTAATATTTGAGACTGATTTTAATTGAGTTTTTACCCGACAACTGCATTAACAGCCTATTGCATTYTGAAATTGTTGCAGTAGCTGCCGGCTGCACTGAGYCACGTAAAACTACGGAAACACATCCTTACCACCAAAAACATGTAAAACGTAGATCATACAAACAGAATATGTATTTGTAACATAGTGTGGTGATTTCAGAGGTGGCACGCCCAGGCCAGGAAGCCATAACACCAGGTGGATCTCAGCTGCTGCAGGCCAGGAAGCCATAACACAGGGAGATCTCAGCTGCTGCAGGCCAGGAAGCCATAACACCAGGGAGGATCTCAGCTTGCTGCAGGCAGGAAGCCATTAACAGCCATTTAATTCCAATTTACAATATCAATTAAGAACAAAATACCCTTTTCAAACATCTTTCCCATAAATATAGGTATTTTATCAACCAGCACATTTGAGTTCAGCCATAATTTTGTTGTAATATTTGTTCTGTCTTTCAGGGGATGAAATTGAAATTGTAGCCAGCTCTGCAATGCTTGTTTGAAAAAGAGAGATACTTTGAAAAAAGTATAATTTTCAGTTAATAAAAATGAAATGACAATCTGCACAAAGGCAAAAAGGCATTTTAAACATAAGGATCTTTTCTTAGCTAATCTACTTGAGAACCATTTAGGGTTGGACTTTGAATAAGTGAAGCTTTTAGAGAGAGGTTTAGTGCTTTTATATTTAATAATCTCAACCCACCCAATTCAATATATAGATAGGTACACTTTTTTGTCTATTAAGTGTCCCAGATAAAGCTATAATATTTTTTGCTCGTATGATTTGAACGAATCATCAGGAGTTGGCAGCACCATAAGTAAGTGAGTAAACTGAAATATGACTAAGAAGTTAATCATGGCAATTTTATTTACCTCTCCACGGTTGCAGGATCTTGTCTATTTTTACGAGTTTTCTATTGCAATTCATTGTGGAGAGCTTATTTATATCTTTGTGATATGAATACCAAGTATGTCTACTTCACCATCAGCCCATTTTTGGAAAACTGCAGGGTAATGTTGAAAGTTGTATTTGTTAAAGATCCAATACGTATATTGTACACTTATTATTTGGTTTAAGTCCAGAGAGTACAGAAAAGTTATCTACATCATCAATGAAACATTGCAGGATCTAGCTTGCGGACTTCATATAAAACTTGAGTCATCGGCTACAGTTGAAGTGGGAAGTTTAACTCACCTTAGCCAAATACATTTAAACAATTCCTGACATTTAATCCTAGTAATAATTCCCTGTTTTAGGTCAGCTAGGATCACCACTTTTATTTAAGAATGGGAAATGTCAGAATAATAGTAGAGAGAATTATTATTTCAGCTTTTATTTCTTTCATCACATTCCCAGTGGGTCAAAGTTTACATACACTCAATTAGTATTTGGTAGCATTGCCTTTAAATTGTTTAACTTGGGTCAACATTTCGGGTGGCTTCCACAACTTCCCCAATAGTTATTGTTATATTCCTTTACTTTTAGCCACGTAAAGACTGATCTTATTTTTTTATAATCTGCTAAACCGTTACAATTATAACTGGCTAAACTTATTTCACCCCTTACCATACTAGATACTATTTTCAGTCTAAATTGACCATAATTAGTGCTTGTAAAGTTACTGCCATCAGAGGTATTATGATGGTCAAAATTAGAGAATAACTCTGGGCCCCGGAAAACAAGTCCTCCCCACCACTTTGGGACCTGTGTGGCCCA